>NC_063049.1:14093733-14393733 GCF_018812025.1 Megalobrama amblycephala
GTGCCAACTTAAAGGATTAGTTCACTTTTAAATACACTTTTCCTGATCATTTACTCGCCCCCATGTCATCCAAGATGTTCATGTCTTTCTTTCTTCAGTCGAAAAGAAATGAAGGTTTTTGATGAAAACATTCCAGGATTTTCTCCTTATAGTGCATTTCAATGGCTACCAACAGATTGAAGGTCCAAACTGCAGTTTCAGTGCAGCTTCAAGGGCTTTAAACGATACCAGACAAAAAAATACAACCGTTTATGATTTATAAACAAAATATCACCTTTCCGCTTCCGCATTCTTCATAACGCCTTCCCTATTCTACTTACGGAACGAACGCGGCGCCAGTTTTTTTTTTTTTTTTCCGTAAGTAGAATAGGGAAGGTGTAGGACATTCAGCGTAAGCGTTATGAAGAACGCGGAAGTGGAAAGTACGTTCAAGGCGATATTTTGTTTATAAATCATAAACGGTTGTATTTTATTCGAAAATGACCGATCGATTCGCTAGATAAGACCCTTATTCCTCATATGGTATCGTTTAAAGCCCTTGAAGCTGCACTGAAACTGCAGTTTGGACCTTCAATCTGTTGGTAGCCATTGAAATGCACTATAAGGAGAAAAATCCTGGAATGTTTTCATCAAAAACCTTCATTTCTTTTCGACTGAAGAAAGAAAGACATGAACATCTTGGATGACATGGGGGTGAGTAAATGATCAGGAAAAGTGTATTTAAAAGTGGACTAATCCTTTAATTCAGAGAACAAAAAACTAAATGTTCCAACATCATTATACATTCTTTTTGCAGATTTTATTTCAACACCAATTTCATTTTTTTTAGCATTAGGTAAACTAGTTTGAAATACATTTATTTTACATCTTACCTCTTAAAGTGTTAGTTCACCCCAAAATGAAAATTCTGTCATCATTGATGTTATAACAGATAATTAAACTGTTGTAACATTTTATGGCATAATGAGTATACTATTACCTTTGGTTACTAGCATGTCAACAAATGACATTTTCTTCCAGACACACCATCTCAGCCTTATCGGTGGGGCCAATCCAGGAGAGTGTGTAAGGAGGGTAATGCGGGCAGTAGCCACCAACAACGTATGGTGCCACTACAGCCTGCATGGGAAGCGAAAGAAGCTGGCTCTGATTAAAACAACAACATGCAAAGTTATCACACGTGAGTCACAAAGATTAGTTAGAGACAAATTTGCTACAAATTTGACACTGAAATATTAAAGCTGCCATTACATCAGATTGTTTTTGTCACGGAAAAGAAGACTGGATACAATTGCAAGTTAATATCTCTTTAATAGAGCTTCACGCCAGGTAAGTAGACCACAAAACACACAGCAGCAACACAGACAGCAGGAGAGGGGTAACACAGGGACTTCGATGGGCGATGAAGTGTCCGTGATGAATGATGGTCCTGAATGGTGAGTCCGTGTGTCCGTGTGAGTATCCGTGAATGAAATCCAGAACGAGTAATCCAACGAGACAGACAGGTAACAGGAAACAGCGACGAGAATCCAGTCCAGGAACAAGAAACACGAGAAACAACGGGACAACACCAGGACTTCAACAAACGATCTGACAAACATGAGACGAAAGACAAGGCGTTATATAGGCAGGTGTAATGATCCACAGCTGCCGCTGATCAGCAATCAGCGGCGACGCCCACACAGAACAATCAAGTGACACATCCCAAAACCTACACACAGACAACAGTATGAGACAGCGGATTAGTGAACCGTGACAGTACCCTCCCTCCTAGGAACGCCTCACGGCGTTCCCAGAACTCCTTACCTGTTGATTGTAATCATCAATAAGGGAGTGATCCAGAATGTCCCTAGCAGGAACCCAACTTCTCTCCTCCGGACCGTAACCTTCCCAGTCCACCAAGTACTGGAATCCACGTCCCCTCCGCCTAGAGTCCAGAATACGATTAACCGAATAGGTTGGTTCCCCGTCTACGAGTCGCGGCGGAGGAGGAACCGGAGTAGGCGGATTAAGATGAGAACGGTAAACAGGTTTAATTTTGGACACATGAAAGGCGGGATGAATCCTCCTGTACGCCGGAGGCAATTTGAGGCGGACTGCCACTGGACTAATAATTTTAGTGACAGTAAACGGGCCAATGAATTTGGGAGCAAGCTTATTGGCAACGGAGCGGAGCGGAATGTTCTTAGTAGAAAGCCACACTTTTTGACCCACGACGTATACGGGAGGCTCCGACCGGTGGCGGTCGGTCTTAGCCTTGGTACGCGCCCTCACTTGCAGCAGAGTCTCGCGGGCTCTGTTCCAAGTGTGGCGGCACCTCTGGACGAAGGCGTGAGCGGAGGGGACCGCGACCTCGGACTCCAGACTGGGAAACACAGGTGGCTGGTAACCTAGACTACATTCAAATGGAGAAAGGCCCGTAGAAGACACTGGCAATGAATTGTGAGCATACTCAATCATAGAGAGTTGTTGACTCCAGGAGGAAGGATTCTTGGACGCCAAACATCGCAACATTCGCTCTAAATCTTGGTTGGCCCTCTCAGTCTGACCATTGGTCTGGGGATGGAACCCAGAGGAAAGACTAGCCGTCGCCCCCAGTAACTTACAAAACTCCTGCCAGAATTTGGACACAAATTGGGGACCCCTGTCAGAAACCACATCCACCGGGAGGCCATGTAACCGGAAGATGTGATCAATGACCGCAACCGCTGTCTCCTTAGCAGAGGGTAATTTGGCTAAGGGTATAAAATGGGTCGCCTTCGAGAATCGGTCCACCACGGTCAAAACAACCGTATACCCTTGGGAGGGTGGGAGGGCGGTAACAAAATCTAGTGCGATATGGGACCAGGGTCTCGAAGGGACAGACAGAGGTTGGAGTAACCCATCTGGAGGTCGGTTGGAAGTCTTACCAGTGGCACAAACTGAACAAGCCAAAACAAAACTGCGAATATCACGAGCCATAGCTGGCCACCAGAATCGTTGCTTGACCAAAAATCTAGTTCGATTAACCCCTGGATGGCAAGCCACGTTGGAACAATGACCCCACTTGATAACGCAGGACCTTAGCCCCTCCGGCACAAACAAACGGTTCGGTGGGCATACGGGCGGAGGCGTTACCCCTTCTAAGGCCGCTAGGACCTTCGATTCGACCTCCCATGTAAGAGTGGAGACCACTAACGTCTCGGGAAGAATACACTCGGGAGTGGACGGGCGTTCGGAAGGGTCAAAAATACGAGAAAGAGAATCGGGCTTGATGTTTTTGGAGCCCGGGCGGTACGATAGAGTAAAGTCAAAACGTCCGAAAAAAAGTGCCCACCGAGCCTGCCTAGAGTTGAGCCTTTTAGCCGATCGTATATACTCTAAATTCTTGTGATCAGTCCAAACAATAAAGGGAACCCCCGATCCCTCTAACCAGTGACGCCATTCTTCCAACGCTAATTTGACTGCCAACAACTCTCTGTTACCAATGTCGTAATTGCGTTCGGCGGGAGATAAACGATGCGAAAAATACGCGCATGGATGCATCTTGTCGTCTGAGGGAGATCGCTGGGAAAGAACTGCACCTACCCCCACCTCTGACGCATCGACCTCCACCACGAACTGACGCGAAGGATCAGGGGCAATCAAAATGGGAGCCGAAACGAAGCGGCTCTTCAGTTTGGCAAATGCAGCGTGGGCTGCATCTGACCACCTGAAGGTCGTTCTGGGGGAGGTCAAGGCGGTCAGAGGCGCGGCTAGTTGGCTGAAATTGCGAATAAAACGCCGGTAAAAATTAGCGAAACCCAGAAACCGCTGTAGGGCCTTACGGGAATCTGGGTTTGGCCAATCCACCACAGCCTTAACCTTGTCAGGATCCATGCGAATTCCCTCAGACGAGACGATGTACCCTAGAAAAGAAACAGACTGTGCATGAAATTCGCATTTCTCCGCCTTGACAAAAAGCCCATTCTCTAGCAGCCGCTGAAGCACTCGTCTGACGTGTTGAACGTGCTCCTGGAGAGACGACGAAAAAATCAATATGTCGTCCAGGTAGACATATATGAACTGGTCAACCATGTCTCTCAACACGTCATTGACGAGTGCCTGGAAGACCGCAGGCGAGTTGGACAGCCCGAAGGGCATGACCAAGTATTCAAAGTGCCCTCTGGGGGTGTTAAAAGCGGTCTTCCACTCATCCCCCTTCCTGATGCGGACCAAATGATAAGCGTTCCTTAAGTCCAATTTAGTGAAAACGGACGCTCCTTGCAACCTCTCGAAGGCTGAAGACATCAACGGCAAAGGGTAGGTATTCTTTACCGTGATGTTGTTCAGCCCTCGGTAATCAATACAAGGTCGCAAAGATCCGTCCTTCTTCCCCACAAAAAAGAACCCCGCCCCCGCTGGAGATGAGGAAGGGCGGATGAACTTAGCCGCTAGAGAATCAGAAATATATTTCTCCATGGCCTCCCTCTCGGGAACAGACAGAGAGTAAAGTTTGCCTTTAGGCGGAGACTTACCGGGAACTAAATCTATCGCACAGTCATAGGGACGATGAGGAGGAAGAGAAGCAGCCCGGGACTTACTGAACACTTCCTTCAGATCGATGTACTCCATGGGCACGTTAGACAAATCCTCCGCCTCCTCCTGCAAAACAGAAACAGACACCGTGGGACAAGCAGACAAAAGACAAGACTTGTGACACTGGGTGCTCCACTCAGTGATGGTTCCTTGTTGCCAGTCGATGCGGGGATTGTGTTTAGTGAGCCAGGGATGTCCAAGAACAACAGGTGCATGAGGTGAGTCCATGAGCAGAAATTGGGACTTGTCAGTGTGATTACCAGATGTGACGAGGGTGATGAAGTCCGTAGTATGGGAAACACTGGGAAGAGACTGTCCATTGAGAGCGTTGACTGATATGGAGTGCGTCAGAGGTGATGTGGGTAAACCGTGTTGTCGTGCGAAAGAAATGTCCATGAAGTTGCCCTCCGCCCCAGAGTCCAGAAGTGCGTCGCAGGTGATGTTATGCGTTGCCCATCTCAGTCTTACCGGGAGGAGGGTGGCTGGCGAGGACTTCTCGGCGGAGATCCCGCCCGATAGTAGCCTCGAATTTACTATCGGGCTTGGTCTTTTACCGGGCAGGTCCTGATGATATGTCCTGACGCCCCGCAGTACAGACAGAGACCCTGGGACCTCCGCCTCTCTCTCTCCTCCCGGGAAAGCCGAGCTCTCCCCACCTGCATGGGCTCAGGATCGGAAACAGGACCGACCGTATCCACCACGGAGGAAAAACGACTGCCGCCTCCGCTGTGTTTCTCTCCAGATTCTTCTAAAAGCTCTAACCTCTTTAAACGAGAGTCCACACGTAGAGCGAGTTCAACCAGTCCATTGAAGGTCTTAGGTAGGTCCAGTGTGTAGATTTCACGGTGGATACGATCGGCCAGCCCATGCAGGAACACATCCCACTGCGCCTCCTCGTTCCACCGGCACTCCGCCGCGAGGGTGCGGAACTGAATGGTATAGTCGGCGACCGTGCGGTTGCCCTGTTTCAGGGCGGTGAGTTGACGGGCGGCCTCCTTTCCTGCCACCGCACGGTCGAACACCCTCCTCATCTCGGCGGAGAGTGCCGGGAACGAGGAGCAGCATTGATCTTGATTTTCCCACACCGCCGTTCCCCAGAGTGCCGCCTTTCCGGTCAGGAGGGTTAGAACAAACGCTACCTTAGATTCTTCCTTCTCGAAGGTGCGTGGCTGCAGAGCAAAGTGAAGAGAACACTTGTTAAGAAACGCTCGACAAAAATCTGGCTCACCAGCATAGCTCTGTGGGACGGGAAGGCGGGGCTCAGGCAGGTCTCTCTGCTCCGGTGATGGTGGGGGAACAGGCGGCGGGGCTGGCGCAGTGGGAGCGCGAAGTTGTTGCAGCTGCTGGGAGAGCTCGGACACCTGTGTTACCAATGCCTGAACAGCGCGTCCGGTGGAAGAGATGCTCTCCTGCTGCTGATCCATGCGAGAAATACTGTGGTTAATGAACTCCGTGATAGCTGCTGAACTTGCTGCATCCATGGTGGGTCAGATCGTTCTGTCACGGAAAAGAAGACTGGATACAATTGCAAGTTAATATCTCTTTAATAGAGCTTCACGCCAGGTAAGTAGACCACAAAACACACAGCAGCAACACAGACAGCAGGAGAGGGGTAACACAGGGACTTCGATGGGCGATGAAGTGTCCGTGATGAATGATGGTCCTGAATGGTGAGTCCGTGTGTCCGTGTGAGTATCCGTGAATGAAATCCAGAACGAGTAATCCAACGAGACAGACAGGTAACAGGAAACAGCGACGAGAATCCAGTCCAGGAACAAGAAACACGAGAAACAACGGGACAACACCAGGACTTCATCAAACGATCTGACAAACATGAGACGAAAGACAAGGCGTTATATAGGCAGGTGTAATGATCCACAGCTGCCGCTGATCAGCAATCAGCGGCGACGCCCACACAGAACAATCAAGTGACACATCCCAAAACCTACACACAGACAACAGTATGAGACAGCGGATTAGTGAACCGTGACAGTTTTGACTTTCTCCTTTCTGCATTTTCTGGCACACTTTTTTTTTACTAAAATTAAACATTACATTTTTGACAGAGGAAAGATTTCTATAAAGATACTTTAATTAGTATGATTTTCTATGACAAAATGGTATGATTAAATAATTTATAAGTGTATACATTGTATTTCAATTATACACTTGACATTTATATATAATTTATAGACGAATGAACATATGATTAAACACACTGATGAAAACAAGCATGAACAACGTTCTGGTACTTACATACTGTAACGGCTGTCACTTCTGTTTAATTCCAGATGCCGTCATGAAATATAAAGCTGGTCTTGGAGAGAAGGAGATCGAAAGTTTAATGGCAGAGACTCTTAAACATGCGCCGGCGCACATTAATAAAAGTGCTGAGGTATGAAAAGCAGAGACTGTTCTGTAATTAATGCACATGTGATTGTCATGCGTATCTCGTCATTAAAGCCGGTTCCGTATTAAATCTCCATCACGTGCATTCAGATGAGCGGCATTTAATACGCAGAGCCGTAGATCGCTGACAAGCTACGAAATATCGCGTTCATAATCGCAGATGAATCGCATTCGATCATGAACGGGATATTGCTAGCGATCTACGGCTCTGCGTATTAATTGCCGCTCTGAATGCACGTGATGGAAATTTACATTTTTTTTAATTATTTGCAATTATGTACATATACATCTCACAACAGTAATAGAAGAAATAGAACAGGGTATACAGTGGGAAAACAACAACAAAAAACAAGTGCATGTACATGGGTAAAACAGATTTATACCAGGGATAAAAGTGGTGATGGAGATTTAATCACGGAACCGTTTATACTGACAAGATGCGCATGACAATCACATGCGATTTATCGTGCAGCAAAGCCAAACAGAAGCAGTGTATCAATAAAATAAAATCCTAACGAAAATGGCCCATAACACGTGCACGAACACGTGAATGAAAAGAGAATTTCTCCATCAAACATCTATGAACTATGAATAGAAATTGCTGCTTCTTTCAGTGATAACTGCCTTGTGTATTTTAATGTTAAAATGTGAAAACACTCACCTGTTCTTTCTTTTTCATTTTTCTTGTTTTAGGGACACGTCGTGGAGGAGGAGACGACGGAGGAGTAGATGTGGTGGAGTGATCAGTTCAATGAAAAAAAAAAAACTTTGTTCATTTACATGTTTATACCTGTTTACAGTTTTTGTTATATGCTTTATCTGATATATAAACAAACTGAATTAATCAAATTCGAGTCTTTCATGTCTTTGAAAATGCCTCTAAAAGAGTTTTGGGAAAATGAGGACAAGTTAAATAGGGACGTCAACCCATAGTATGATTAAATAATTAAAATAACGAACTGCTTACCAACACACGATTATAGATCCACGAGGTCGCCATAAGGTTGCCACGACGTCGCAGTTACTTACTGGCAACGTCACAAAGTTACGTTGTGGCGACGTATAGGCACCTTTCACTTTTCCGGTTGCCACGACGTTAACTGGTTACCAACACACGACTATAGATCCACGAGGTCGCCATGACGTTGCCACGACGTCGCAGTTACTTACTGGCAACGTCACAAAGTTACGTTGAGGCGACGTATAGGCACCTTTCACTTTTCCGGTTGCCACGACGTAACTAGTTACGTCGCCACGACGAAAGTTTGGTCACCAAATTACGTTGCAGTTACGCAACAGTTACGTAATTTTGTTAGCTGGGTATAGCCTACTAATATTAGGTAAGACAACACGTTTTATTTTCGCAACTTGTTTATTGACTTATTAATAGCAATTTGCTGTGGAATAGACCTATGTGCCGATCGGGTCCAGACGGGTCCGGTCGGGTTCGGGTCCAGCTTAGACGGGTCCGGGTAGTACATTTATGGCATTTCTCGGTTCTGCACGGGTTCGGGTCCAACTTTCAAAATAATAGTCGGGCCGGGTCGGTTCCGTGTAGCACATTTACGTGTCTCTTCGGGTTCGGGTATGAATTTTTGGACCCGTGAAGACCTCTATTTTCTGGCTCATTTTTTAAGGTGTTTTGCATGGGAAGACTGCAGATAGGTTGCATTTGGGTGCAAGGCCAGTTATTTTGTCATTTTGTGAAGAGAAAATGCAGAATGGAAAAGGTTTAAGTAAATAAGCATGATAAAGGTTTGAGTGAAAATGGATATAAAGGCATTGATAGGACAGGACAGACAACACACACAGAAGGGGGAAAAACAAGTTAACACAAATATGCCTATATAAAAGTACAGGAATTATTGAATCATTAAATGTAAATAAGAACTGTACTACATTGCCATTGTATTAATCATGATTTTGAATACATAAGTTACTTAGGGGCGGTTTCCCGGACAGAGATTAGGCCTATTCCTAGAATAAAATGGCCCTTTAAACCAAATTAACAGAAATCTGCTTTCTCTGTCATGGTTTAAAATAGTCCTAGACTTAAGCCCTATTCGGACGGGACTAGTTTTCCAAACGACGTTTGAGTAACAATTCTTATCAACCTACGTCTGTGTTTTTATGTACGGATTCGGACGGGACTAACATCTCCGTGTTTATTACCGAGGTAGGAGTGTCTGTGTTTTACATGTGGGCATTTCAGAAGATCACGTGTTCAGAATGCGTGGATTGCGTATGGTCATACATTTATCATCATGATTTAATAGAACTGGGTTCTTATAATAAACCCACTGGAATAAAAAGTTTTATATAATTTACACGTTATGTAATTAAGTGCAGAAATGAAAGTACCTGAAACTGATATTACAGTAGCCAGTCTTAACAGTTTACGTGATTTGGCTCTTCTTGTTGATTTATTTTTTTTATTTCTTAGCAGTGTACCAAACACATCTACATCCATTATCGGTGCGCAAAAAGCAGAAACTTGAATACCGGCGCGATAACGAGAGATTGTACGGTAGTTCATGTTGACCAAAAAAACACACAAGAAAAAGCGTTTTGGAAAAAACATTTTCGGAAATCACAGACATTCGCATTCGCATGGGATTAGATTTCTCTGAGGACCGCCAAGTTTGACGAAAAACAGTAGGTAATTTGCTCTGGAATTTTTACAGAGGTCGTGTGAGAAAAAGACAGACATGGCAGATTCGGACGGGATTAAAATCTCAAAGTACGTCTGTGAAACAGAAATTTCTCTAACGTCCCCCTGTGAAACTAGTCCCGTCCGAATAGGGCTTTAGTCCAGAGTTTAATAAACTGATTTCCTGGAGGAAGACTAGAGCTACTCCAGGACTAAATTGAGGCTTAAATTAAACCTACCAGGAGGAGGTTTAACTTCAGATTAACGTTGTGTTTTAAAGAAGACGCATGTATTTCTTGGATATACACTGTGTGTGTGTAATGTGTATGTATATCGTTTTTTTTTTTTTTTTTTTTTGATGCTGTTCACTTTATTTAAACAATTTATTTTGATTTAACACCATTGTTTCTGGTTCAAATGTGATTGCTTCCATGTTAAATTGACTTGAAATGGTTACTAGAATTCACTTGATGTTTTCATTTTGAAATAACATGTTTCAGTCAAGTGACCCAATCAAACAGGACTTCCCATCATGCTTTGCACCGGGCTGAAGTGGGAGAGTAAATGTTGAAAAAGTGTTATTTTATGCATTTTTTATAAAGATGAAAATTTGGAGAGACTTCTTACTGTTTATTGTTCTATTATGTAAAAGTTTTTATGTTAGTGTTTTTTGGAGATTACCGTTGTGGTGAAGTGTAGAGCTTGTGTTTGGGTTGAGGACCTGATAACAAGAATTGCTTATATATATAGAAGTAATCACTATGATAGTGCTTTAGATCAAGCCAGTGTCATTTCTACTGCCAACACTTATCACATGTGTAAATAGTTATGTTTAGTTTGTTACTATGTAAAGACAAAACAAAAGCATTAATAATCATAGGATAGGATTATTTTATATATATATATATATATATATATATATATAGAATTCATCTTTTTAAATAGATTTCATTACAAACATATTTCCAGGCATCTCTCTTTTTTTCCACAGCTGATGTATTTTGCTTGCTTTAAAAGAACTGTCTCTTGTTTAGTTAAAGGGCATATTGCAGGTTAGAGCTTTAGTGATTCAATGTGTAGAAAAATAATGTATGAAATAGATTTTCTTGAAAAAACACGCATAAATACGCTACATAGGCTTCTGGAGTCGTTTTTTGTGAGAGAATTTTACTTCCGCATCTGAAAAATGCCAAATCGGACGTGACGTCACTGAAGGGAACGCGATCAATATAAACTATAGGAAAACAATGGATCGCAATGACAGTTCGGATGCTGAGGAAATTGTAAATGCTTATTTATACTCGTATAACTAATCACAGCCATACAATTAGCCTGCTATGTGTTTAAGAGAGCAGGGACAGACCAGGATTAGACAAAATAACGGTCAAAAGAGACAAATTGAGCTGTTGTGTGAGGAGAAGCAGTGGAGAACAGGACAGAGACCGGTGTTAGCTTATAGATACCTACATTAGCTAACGATATGTGCTCAGATCACAATATTGTACAGATTATTATCATGAATCAGGCAATAGCAAAGCTATTGGTCATTTAGGAGTAGGCCTAACTGATTACTAATAACAGAAACGAATAAACTTTGATCAAGCGTATGTCACACGCGTTAATATCCGTCCACACTAACGTTACGTGATATAGCCGTTTCTCATCACGACTGATTTGGTAGTTAGCAAATGTAATAAACACAAAACTTAAAATGTGCACCGTAAGTCTTCATCGAGCTGCATCTCTGACGGATCCGTGATCATGTCTCCCGCCGGCGGCCAAACATACAGTGTTACTGTATGTATTTCATGTTATCCTTTATTCATTAATTCTGTGTTATGAGTTTATTCCGTGCCCATTCACTGATAGTGTGAGGATGTATATGACGCTGTGATTATGTAGCTGTGTGAACTTGAATGTATATATAAGTTTACATACATGGCATGCATGAAATTGGAGTATTTACATTACCAGCACATCATTCAAAACTGTTTTGTGTGAATGTGAGACTGTATGCATGTGTACATAATTTGTATTCATCAGTGTTGAAATTGATTCAAGTAAAAACGGTGAAGAAGCATAGCGTGTATAAGTTCATATAATCATTTACAGAAGTATTACAATGTTGAACTCCATCATATCGCCAGGATGATAATCCTCCAGTCTAAAATGAACGCGTTTTTCGACGCAGATGCAGAAGTGAAGTCCCGTCTCTTCACCTGCACAAAACAAACCCAGGCACGGAAGATAGCAGCGTAGTTTTTCTTGTTAGTAAACCTCTGTACTCGATGCCCTGACAGGCTGAAGTTTGTGCAAACCTCCACAAACACAATAATTTACCATTACGATGATAAATAGAATACAAAAACTACCGAAAACACACCGATTCACGGCCGCTGTTGCTAAATACCAATATATTCTGCACTGAGTCAACACAGAGCTCTGCGAACATCTCCCTGTAGTGACGTAAAATGACGCGACGCTGAAAAAAAAGCGTTTTTTACAGAGACTGTCACTTTATCTACTAAATTAATGCCCTTATGTCTCGCAAAACGTTTTTAAACCCTGCAGTACCTTTTTATATGGTATTTGTGTACAAGGTTATATATTTATCTCGAAAAAAATGTTAAACCTGCAATATGCACTTTAAGTTTTTTTTTTTTTTTGATTGCAGTCTTTTTCTGCTGCCATAGTTTTCCTCGGATTTGCTTCTCAGTTCCATGCAATTTTAAGCTTCTCTTTTTTCATTCCATGTTTTACAGGCAGCCTCTCTCATGCTAATTCAGATTAGCACAGTTAGTTTTAAATTAATCTGGTTTATTTTAATTCAGGACTCCATAGTCCAGGTTTTAGTAATCTGTACTTAATCTGTGTTTTAGAAAGCCATTTTGTAAGCCATGATTAACTATTCTGGATTAAGGCCTATCCTGGCTTAATTTAAACCCTGTCCAGGAAACCGCCCCTCTATGTTTTAGTTTTTACTGAACAAAGTTTTATTATTAATAATTAAAGTTAATAATAATAAAGAATGCACTGCTTGATATCAGTCATCTTAAAGTCTGGATTATATTACACAGCTATAACAATGATTTTAGCACCAATATGCAGTCAGTTTGTGCTTAATGATTTTGTTACCTTCAGCCACTGATTTATGTAGTATTTACAGTATGGTCATTATCCACAATATTTACATAATCAATTTCTCTCCCTGTTCTGGCATTTAAATCTCCACATATGAGGATATTTCCTCTGGACTGAAAGTGTAAGATGTCAGTCTGTAGTTTGTAAAAGCTTTGCTCTTCGTAATAGGGAGAGTCATGAGGTGGAATATAGACTGCACAGAGGTAAAGATTAGACTGTGATATGACAGAATTCACTTCAAGCCAAATAGAAGATTTTTCAATTTTAACAATTTTAATCGGATGTTTCAGATTGTCTTTGTGCCATATAAGTATTCCACCTGAGTCTCGGCCACATTTTATTTTAGAATTTTTTGATGAAGGAACAACAATTTCCTTGTATCCTATTGGACAATGTAAAGTCTCATTACTACGACACCACGTCTCATGAAAGATACAGATATCCATATCTGTTATACTGTTGAGTACGTCTTGGTCTGCAGTCTTGTTACCAAAAGTAGAAGAGTGCAGACCCTGTATATTCCAACAACTGATTTTAAATGATTTCATGGATAGATTTTTCTGTAATGTGTGTATATGTGTGTGTGTATACATATGTATAAATGTGTGTGAGTTATACAGGTTATGTCCTCAGTCTGGAGCAGATGATGTTCAGTAGATGTCTTATCTGGTTGAGTTCAGCAGCTGCAGGGTTTTGTGGCTGTTGAACTGCCGCTGCGTAGCTCTTGTGTTGTGATGGCGGTCTTGTGGTCGTTCTGGACTCTGCTGGAGTCCACACACAGAGAGAGAGAGAGAGTCCAGATACTCAGTCCTGTTACTCAGCGTTCATTCCTGTTACGCAATGTTCAGTCCTGTTATTAAATTGTTTTTCTCTAAAAAATAAAGATAAACCACTGTTTTTCTCAATTGTGTTGTCCATCATTTAACCAATAGTTTAATTAATGACATGATAAAAAATAAAAAACTTGAGGTTTAGGTCTCCTTTGAAATTAAAAGATGGCTTTGCATTTTTTTAAAAAAAATACACATTATGTGCATATATTACTGACTTTTAGAGACAAATATCAATTATTTAAACATGTAATCAACCATTTCTCTAAAATAAACACTTTTGTGATAGGAAAACAAAAAAATAGTTGACATTGCTTTAAACTTGCTTTTTAAAAGACCAACTTCGTTCAGCTTCCTGTTAGTGAGGTCAAAAAACGCGTTCTGAAGACGGAAGTGATGTCTCGCCCATATACTTCAATGAGTGCGAGACATCACTTCCGTTGTCAGAGCGCGATCAGACCTCACTAGCCGGAAGCTGAACGAAGTTGGACATAGTGGTGTATTAGAGGTAAAAAATTATATAAATACTGTTCGGTTTCTCGCACAACCGATCATTTCGTGTCTTAGGACATTAATGTGCCGTCACGAGCCGCAGGGTTTAATTTGGACTTGTATATGGAAGTTTTTTCGACTCTTATTGTTCAAGTTCCCAATCACTGCTATTATTTGACTGACAGACGGCAGCGGTTGCAGTTAAAAATCATAATTTGCGTTCGACTGAAGAAAAAAAGTCATCTACATCTTGGATGCCCTGGGGGTAAGCAGATAAACATAAAATTTTCATTTTTGGGTGAACTATCCCTTTAAAGCAAAATCATTAACAAAGTTTGCATATTTGTGTGTAAGGCCCTCATTTAGAAAGTAGGTGTTGTTGAAAATCATCCTCAGCTTGTTCGATGTCCAGTGAGCTTCAGGTCATTGCTGGTACATCAGAATTCAATTCAATTCACATTTATTTGTATAGCGCTTTTTACAATACATATCGTTTCAAAGCAGCTTTACAGAGAAACAGTACAATTTAGAGAATGCAGTTAGCTAATAATGTAATAACTTAGGCAATTAATTTACAATCACTGTTAGCAGTTTAATTGGAGGTAGAAGCAATGAGCTCCTGGAAATAATCAATTACATATTAACAATAATTGGGATATATAGAAATGTGTCCAGACATCTGATCAGTTGATAATTTTAGCAGAGGCTGTATTTACATGCACTTCCATCAGTGTGAATATTCAATGAATTTTAGGGGGTTGATTTATAATTGCCAGTAATTTGGCAGGTGAAATCTTTTGAGGCTTGTTTTATGTAACCAAACAGCTAACTATGCCAAGGTTACCAAAAGACAATCAAAAAAACTTCTTAAAGTTATTTAAGAGTGGCCACAAGATCATTTTGAAAATTTCTTAAAACATTTTAAATTAAAAAAATGATACTTTTGATATGTAATTGTTTTATTTTGTGATAAATAATGACTCTCCTTATCTTTTGTCAATGTAACATTCGTACTCATACCTAAAGCACTTAATTACTCTTCAGATGATCAACTTTGAAAATGCTGTTGAAATTAATATGGATGGGTTCTCAAATTTAATAAAAAAAATAACCTTAATTCATATCCTGACATCCTGTCCATATTCTAAGAAAAACCCATGAAGCTGTTTATGTGTTTTGCCTTTTTTAACTTTTAAATTAATTCCTTGTCACATGGTTCTGGAAATATGCCACGCAATAAAAAAAAAATAAAATAATAAAAGCAGGTTTATTGTCATAATTGCTACAAAATGCTGCAAAAAAATAGTCAGAGTTCAAATTAAACTTTATTGATGTCCTGAATAATAATACAATAAAATCGTGATAAATTAGGTTAAGAGTTTCACCTGCATATTTTGGTTTAGGAAATCAGGTGTGATTGAGCCTTCAAAACAAAGACAATTTAAATAGTTTATACATATGAAAGCTTTAATATTAGCGTTTTTACAGATTAGCATAATTCAATTGTCATGCAAACAAAAACAGGTAAAATTACTAAAGACTTTTAAAGATGTTTAAGGTTTCATGATGCACTCCCTATATATGAATTACATATTGTAACAAGTCATTTAAATATAGTCTTCTCACAGATCCATTTATAATTAAAATTACAGAGAAAATCAGCCCATCCTGATGAATAAGTCAGAGCACAATCCTCGTTTCCATTTCCATTTGGCTCTCCAGACCCCCAGAACCTGAAACTACAGATCAGCATTAGAATATCAGAACTGCTTTCTGTGTGATATGATACTGACAAAGAATCATTTATATTAATCAGTTCAGTGATTCTCACCCAGAGTTCACGTTGGTGCCATCAACCCATTTCCATGTGCCCTCCACATCACTGTCAGTCAGACCAATCCAGACTGATTCAGAACTAGTAATGTTTCTGACAAAATTCTAGAAGTGAAACAATAACGCAATTATATCAGAATAGTACGGTTACCAGGAGAGACATGTTCAGTTCACTTAGTTTTGTCGTGGCCACGAGATATTATCTCGTGGCCACAAGATCATTTTTAAATGGTTATGTACTTGCTCAAAAATTGATTTTGGATAATTTTTAACTAAAAAAAAGTTAGACTGAAGCTTTAATGTTTTTTTGACTACTTGAAGAAAACATACCAGCTTGGTATTTTCACAACGTTTTTAAAACGTGTTATTTTTTTTTTATTTTAAAAAAACTGTAGTGAATTCCAGGGCCCAGTTTACGGCCGGGCCCCTCTTTCTCCGTAACAGTGGACAAAGGTTTGCTACATTTTGATTGGATCTTGGTGGCCTAACACAAACAAACTGTCCTACGCCATCAGATAAAGATGGAAGGACAACATCCAGACCTCTCTTAGAGGGTAAGAAGAAGACCTCTTGTACCAAGCCTGGGAAGGACAGGACTTCTCATTGGTCCACATGGAGTTTCTGCCCTTCACCCATCTAGAGACTACTTCCTAAGGTTGGCCAGAGACTGCCATAAAAATTCCTCGGGACCTTAGCAGCAAGGGGTGAAACAAAGAGATATCACAAAGATCCATCCAAATCCATTCAAAACTATGTTTGCAAACCTTAGAACTGATGCAAACTACACATCCATTTGATACTTATTCACAGAAATAAGTATTCTCAGTGACAGCTATTTGTAGTGCAACATCTGATACAAATTCAGCTGTTAATGTACAATTGAATGACAGTTCAATCTTTTCCATCATGTTTAGTCTCTATTTGTTTAGAATATTGCCAAAGGTATTCTGGTGGTGGTTTGGAAAGTGAGAAATGCATTGGTAAACTTTAAAGACACTGTAAAGACTTCCAACTTTGTGCTTTATGCAAATGAGTTCCACAGGGGAGAGAACTGGGTGGGTCTCTGTGTGTCCCCTCTGATGCCAGCGGCCAATCACAGCACTTGAATGGAGAAGTGCCAAATTGCAATCTCCTCCTCATCGGAAAGGGATAAAGGTAACCTTTCTACAGACACTCGTTGTTCTGAGTCTGCCCGTCAAAGGGGAAAGACACAACAGATACACCGTTTTGGGTCCCAACTCTGTAAGGAGTGCGACATTAACAGATATTGTTCTGAGTCTCCCATCGGGTGAGACATAACAGATATACCGTTCTGAGCCTCTGGTCCATCCAGAGAGACAACAACAGATCCCATGATCTGAGTCTACAGCTTGTGAGGCAGCAACAGAGATGACCACGTTCTGAGCCTCTAGCTTGCGAGGAAAAAGACATCAACAAACACTACGTTCAGAGTTTCCGTCCAGCGAGACAGTAACGACATCTGCAACAAGGTTAAGCTCAGGAGAGCAAACCTTCACTCCAAGGTACCTTCGTCTGCGTGTTCCAGATTGTTAAGGACCTTCTGCACCTACACCAGGGCCTCATCTGCGTGTTCCAGATTTTAGGACCCTTTGGTGCTTTAGGAGATCAGCATCCCACAGAGCTTCGTGTTCAAGGCTGTTGAAACAGATTCTGGCTCCTCTCCCAACTGCATTGCCACCCAGCACAACCAGTGGAAGACGTCACCGTCATGGGACTCGACCAAGTGGAACGTAAATATCACTTGACCAAACCTCTTTCCAGAGACCTTGGCATTGTTGTATATTATCAGTATATAATTTCCTAATTCCCATTAGACGTAATATAGCTGATGTTAGTTAATAACAAATAATCTTTCGTTTATTTGTTTGGTGCATAATAAGGTTCTCCACCTTATTATTTTCAGAGAAACAGTTTATCTTTCCATAAGATAACATAACTCTTCCATAGCCACACCCAACTTAATCACTTGTATTCTATGTATCTTATGCACTTTATTCCTTTATCATTCATGGTATTCATTTAGTAGTTGTGTTAGTTATTCTTGTTTATCTTTTGTTAATAAAATTTATTTTAATTACACTTGTGTCTTCCTTGTGCTGATAATACAGAAGAGGTTCTACAAGTTAGAAATATCACCAATCTTTCAGATAAATCAGCTGACCACTTTACGTTAATTCTAAATGAATGAAAGCCCCTGTTGGGAGTGTTCTCATACTACCAAGGTAAAAGACCTTGACTGGTGCCCTGAACAAGGGAAAAAGGGGGAAGTGGTCATCTGATGCACTCATAACCACACCTTAAGAGACGTGTGTCCAAAAATCACAATGTCAGCAGTGACTTGAGTACCAATCCCTATTTTACTTTGTGTCCTAGGACAAAGTAAAAATCATTACAAAACGTTTTTAAAACATTGTACTACAACATTTTATATTTGCAACCAAAATACAACGTGAACTTTATCTAGTTATTATTATTGTTGTTATTATTATTGTTGTTATTATTATTATTATGCCTACTAAACCTAAATAAAATGATATACCCAATAAACACAAAACGCTTTTACAACTTTTCACAATAAACAAACTTTGATGTTGGCTTGGCACAGTAAAGCCTCGAGGGGCAGCCTGAGGAAAAAGAGCCAACACATGTCTCTTCGGCCACAAAGAAATACATAAATAAAGAAGGAATTTCTTGTATTTAGCTCTGTAACAAACAATTGTTGTGATGATTGATTGATCTTTCGATTCTTCCATGTCTCTTTAAAAGTCACGGCCGCTTTAAGAGTCACGGCTTGCAAGCTCTGAATGGATAACATCATATCAGGCGATCAACTAACCTGTTCAACAAACTGTGTAAATCATGCAATCACTCGAGAAATACTAATATTGTAGATGGCCTTTACTCTATATTAACATTTTCTCACAGAGGGTTTGTGGAAATTGGTCCGTGCAGCTCTCTCTGTCTCTGTCTCATCTGCTTATTCTGGGGGTGGCAACAGCGCCGGTGTTGTGCAGAATTTCGACCACCTGCCAGATTATCACCCCCTAGTATTGGTAGGTTTAGGAGTAGGTGTGGGGGAGGGGTTAGGATTAGGCAATCAGGTAGCGACTTCAACAACGGGGGTAGTAATCTGGCAGGGGGTCGAGATTCGGCACAACACCGGCACTTATGCCACATTATTAACATAGTAACATTCTCATACACATAAATATTCAAAGAAAGGAACTCTTTGAGTTTTGTGCTCGCTTGAATGAGATTCACCATGTATTTGGGACTTGAGGCGAGAATGGATGAGCACGAGCTTCATTACAGACACGAGCCGTCTCTGTTGCACTCAAAACCTCATCCATATACATCTTTCCCAGTCAACATGTCCATGTGGGCCCCACCTGGGTTTTATCTGGGCTATATGGGCATCATCTGGGGATGGGTTCAGAGTGGGCACATTGACGGTCTGAATGTGGGCCCCATTTTGAATACATTTTTTGTACAATTATGGGTAACAGCTTAACCCTAACAACTGGTTACATTAGTATTTCATGTGTGCATGTGTACATTATTTATTTATATATATATATATATATATATATATATATATATATACAGTACAGTCCAAAAGTTGGAACCACTAAGATTTTTAATGTTTTTAAAAGAAGTTTCGTCTGCTCACCAAGGCTACATTTATTTAATTAAAAATACAGTAAAAAACAGTAATATTGTGAAATATTATTACAATTTAAAATAACTGTGTACTATTTAAATATATTTGACAAAGTAATTTATTCCTGCGATGCAAAGCTGAATTTTTCAGCATCGTTACTCCAGTCTTCAGTGTCACATGATCTTCAGAAATCATGCAGAAATATGCTGATTTGCTGCTCAATAACATTTATGATTATTTTCAATGTTGAAAACAGTTGTGTACTTTTATTTTTTCAGGATTCCTTAATGAATAGAAAGTTCAAAAGAACAGCATTTATCTGAAATACAAAGCTTCTGTAGCATTATACACTACCGTTCAAAAGTTTGGGGTCAGTAAGAATTTTAATTTTATTTTTTTTAAAAGAAATTAAAGAAATGAATACTTTTATTCAGCAAGGATGCATTAAATCAATCAAAAGTGGCAGTAAAGACATTTATAATGTTACAAAAGATTAGATTTCAGATAAACACTGTTCTTTTGAACTTTCTATTCATCAAATAATCCTGAAAAAAAATATTGTACACAAACATTTTGTACAATTGTACACATTAAATGTTTCTTGAGCAGCAGATCAGCATATTAGAATGATTTCTGAAGGATCATGTGACACTGAAGACTGGAGTAATGATGCTGATTTCAGCTTTGCCATCACAGGAATAAATTACTTTGTGAAATATATTCAAATAGAAAACAGTTATTTTAAATTGTAATAATATTTCACAATATTACTGTTTTTTACTGTATTTTTAATTAAATAAATGTTGCCTTGGTGAGCAGACGAAACTTCTTTTAAAAACATTAAAAATCTTAGTGGTTCCAAACTTTTGGACTGTACTGTATATAATTTTTTTTTTCTTTTTTTCTTAAAGCCTAATCTAAATCTAAAAGCACTTGCGTCATGCAGTCATCGCGTCATGCGATGACTGATGTTGTGCCTTCCTGCCTCCAGCATCCATTGTCTTACTCTCAAGGTAAGATATGCATATTTAATTTTATTATAAACAGTAATATTGTTTTTATAATTGTATAATTTTTTATAGTTTTTTTTTTAATTCAGTAACGTAAGAGTCGAATTTTAACAAACTTAGCGAAGTCAACCGCAATTAAACCACGCAGCTCAAGTATAAATAGTACAATATGTAAATTTTAGCATAGTCTGCAATCAATGATACGACTTTTCACTATTTTAACTGTCTCATTGTAATTTTCTACGTTATTACTCCCTCAAAACAGCCGAGGGAGTGATGGTGGGAGAGCGCCATTTTAAATTAGTCCACCAGAGTTGGCAGAGACAGTGAATAACTATCTATTCTGTTGTTGTGCTTAGATGTCAAATTCACACAACTTTATTTCTCAGAACAGAAATGAATTTTTGCGTCTCTTTTTCAAAAACATTGCAGCATAAAAGCACTAAGTTACGTGCTAGGGCTGTGCAATATGGACAAAATAATAGGGTGACCAGACGTCCCCGTGTTCCGGGGACAGTCCCGGTTTTTGGTGTTTTGTCCCCGACTGGAGCTGCCCCTGAAAATGTCCCCGTTTTATAGCTCGTTCAAAACAACCCGCATTGCAAAAAAACCCCGACCAGCATACAGCAGACTGCTGGTTTATAGGAGCAATTGTGTAGTGATCATGTTCACCAACAGAGGGGGATGTGCAGCTAGACTTGGTCGCGCGCGCATGCACGCGCCGCTACTTCATGAAGAACACCTGGATCTGAAGCAGAGCGCCATTATCATCACATATCAAACTAAACATTGTTATCGGTTTCAAGGTAGTAACATGCTAATTATTCATGTTAAATTAGGGTCACCATACTTTGATTGCCGAAAACCAGGACACTCGGACCGGCAATGAGATACTCAAATGATACTCTTATTATTTCAATACATTTGAAGTAGGCCTATGCCTCCTCTGTATGGATAGAAAATTGTTATATTACAAAATACTATCTATAACCAAAGACACAAATTCATATAGGCTTCTCAGAGGTTACTCAACATGTTTTATTATGACAAGTTTCAAAAATAATGCATGAAATAATGATAGAAATAATGTCTCTTCTGTATTAGAAAAATAATAAATTAAAAAAAATACCTCTGCTATATTAGCAATCCAAATTTAACAAAAATAGCTCTCACAAACTTACAAAAACTAATTAACAAAAAATATCTATATCTTTAGTTTTCTTCTTCATCCTTGCTTTCCTCTTCATCCTGTTTTTCTTCCTCATCCTCCTTGTTTGCCCATCTATATTTTGCTATAGAGCTGATCTTTCCCAGCAGTTTTTTGTTGCTTAACAAATAAGCATGAAAGTTATAAAGAAATGTATATAGACCTATCAGCTGTTACATCGCAAGGTACAAAGAAAGAGCACAACGAGCTGAACTCATAGTAGACGATAGCTGAAGGTGTTCTGCTGTTACACAAAGTATCTGTTATTCAGTTACAATTGACTGCACAAATCGTGCAAACTAATGAAAACATATAAACTGTTACCTAGAAGTAAACAACTGTAGTTTAGGCATAAGTCAGCCGTGACGCTGAGAATATAGTTACCTTTATGGAATAATCCACTAATGTCTTGAGATACAATCTGAACTAATATTCTCAGTTGCACATGCATTATTAACATATGAATATTAACTTATTAATATTCATGTATGCTCCGCCTTCGGAAACCGAAAATCTCGTAACACCGGTCAATTTAATGGCCCAATGAAAAGCAATGAAAACCAGGACATTTTCATCACTTTATAAAAAGCAACCAGGACAGGACGTGAAAACAGGACATGTCCTGGGAAAACAGGACGTTTGGTCACACTATGTTAAATTAAAGTAATACTGTTTGTATGTTTTATAACAGGGCCTCAGCAGGGTGCGAGATGGTTTTGCGCAATTTTGAACTTCCACAAAAGTTCTGCAGTCACAACGCAGCAATTTCCACATACACGTGGTACACACAGATATTAATACATATACTTTGTATTCAAAAATAGTTAAAAGTTAACAGTTGTAATGTATAATAAAAAAGCTTTTGAAAGTTAAATTAAATTCAATAATGTTAAAAAAAAATGTGTTAAATGTCGCTTTATTTATCTTATCTTCTTATATTTATGTTGCTTTTTTTTCTAATATATTTTTGTGCTTTTGTAAAGTCATACTTCTGTTATATCAGGCACATCATTTTGAACTTTATCTTGTTCATATTCCTTTTAGTAGTAGAAATCCCTTTAACTGTCAGTTCTCTCATTATTGTTCTTTAGATATGAAGCTGATGGGTCTGCCCCAACCCAGGAGTGATGAATTGAAGAATTTTCAATGCTCTTATCCTGTTTTATTGTACTTTTATTTTTCTACTTATGATCAATAAAGAGATAGTTTACAAATTCTGAGTTGAAAGTCATTTTCTTCACAGTACAAATATTTTCTCATGCACATTAAAGCACATTAATTTCACCTACAGGAAAAAAAAAGAAATATAAATGGGGCCCAGTTCTCACCAGGACTGGACTGAGGCTAAAATTCGGCCCTGGACAAACCCAGCCCATGCGGCCCATGAGTTCCCCTGTGAATGTTTTTGCTGGGGTTAGGGCCTTAAATTGGAGTAAATAAATGAATAAACAAAACAAGGACAGTGAAAAATAATGATGGATATTATTGAATTTACTACAAATGCAGTTAACAACTTTAATATTGCACTTTTGTCACAGTAAAGCACTGATTTTCATGCCGTCAAGTAAATTTAATGCTATTAAATCCTGTCATCATTTACTCACTCTCATGTTGTTCCAAACCTGTATGACTTTCTCTCTTCTATAAAACACAAAACAAGATATTCTGAAGAATGTTGTCAACCAAACCATTTTGGTTAAGCTACCCTTGACTCCAATTATTTAATTTTTTATGTTATACAGAAAGAAAGTAATTCATGTTTGAGTAAATTAAGACATTTTGGGTTGAACTACTCCTTTAAAACAATAACATTTTTAAAGAGTTAACACCTAATTTATGTAAGACACTGATATCTATCTTTCATGATGCTCTCATTGAAATAACATTTTACTTCAATTAAAATTCATAAGAACTATTACAAATGTCATAAAACATATTTAAAGAAATAAAAAATAAAGCTTTGCCCTTATCCCATGGGATACAGGCTTTAGAGCTGTTTTGTTATATTATCCTTTAATTGCCCTTTACTATGGTTTAACTGTAAGATCATGGTAGACAGAGCACAGGTAAAACCATGCTTCTCATTACCTTGGGTATGTGGTTTCTAAAATAAATAATAAACTATAGATTGTGTAATAAAATATTGTAAGCACAGAAAATACGAAAACAGTCTTTATGAAAGAAAGTGATTTATATTCCGCAATATTAAACATAAGTAGGCCTAATAATAGCAGCATTTTTAATAAATACATTTCTGCCAAAACACCATATTTCTTCACTGTTAGTAGTTGCAAGGTAAATTACTATAAAGGTGGTGGTTTTGGATTGACAGGCTTGTAGTTGTGTGTATTGGCGTTTTCCAATTTACCTCGTCATGTCTTTACATGGTCGCGGCTGTTTTCAGCTAGATTCACCACCGAACCTGTAATGTTCCCATGATATCATATGACTGTTTTAAACTAAATTCTGAAAGGATCAAGGCATCAAGCGACTTGCGCTGTTTATTACTTCATAGGGCGGCAGTGGTGAGCGGGTATATTTGCCTTTTGCAGTTTCTCATGCGCTCCAATTAAAAACAAAAAACAGCGCAGGAGGGCGAGGTCTCTCTCACTTTGGCCTGTCAGTTCAGATCGAAGACAAACCAATGGGCCGCTGTCCCTGCGTGATGGGCCAGTCCTTGGCAAAATAAAAAAATAAAAAAATAAAATAAAATAAAATAAATTACCTTTTATCGGCCCCAAAGTGCGTCGGCCCACCTGGAAAATGCCCGGTATGCCAGATTACCAGTCCAGCCCTGGTTCTCACCCACTGTGGTCCCATAGAGGGGCCATTTGTGGGTCCAGTGTTATCAGTCTTTTGGGCCCCATAAGGGTTCTGTATGTGACCCACATTGGCCTCATTTATTAGAATCCATATGTGACCCATGTGAGCCCTTATAATGAACACAGAAATGGGCCCCACTTAGAGCCCACTATGGACCCATCATGTGCCCCTATGGGCTAACACACATGGGGCCTGTGTGGAGCCGATGGACAAAAATTCTATGGGCCCCACTTGGGTTGCCCATGCGGGGCCCAAGTGACAGCCCATCAAAAACCCACATGGGGCCCACATGGACATGTTGGCTGGGTTATTGCGTTCTTGTGATTGAATCTTGTCGAATTGCTTGAATGTTTTATTTAAGAAGGCTAAGAAACACATGTGAATGATGAACAGAGAGAGAACGCTTTGATCTGGGCAGTTTAGAGATGGGCGATCGCGGCTCTTTATGTCATAAAAACAGTGTGCATTTACTAAATGTAACTCTTCAATGCATTCTTGTGATAGAATATTGTCGAATGAATGTTTTATTTGAATAGGTTAAAAAACGCATGTAAATGATGAACATAGTGATCAAGGGAAAACGAAAGTAAGATAGTCTGCTACAATAGGAGCGAATAGTACAGGGATAAACCATACAAAGCTTCTTCCCATTGTGTCATCCGTTCAGAAATCTGATCTTTCAGTCGCATTTAATCACTTTTTACTCTATATTAACGTTTTAATTGCTCCGTGCAGCTGTCTCTCTATCTCTCTCTCATCTGCCCGAATGCACGAAAGTCTCATGTGCTCTGAGAGCGGCAGCTCCGCGGGCACTGCCTGGGTAACATGAGCCAATGATTTCTTATGTTGGTGCGCCCTCTATTGGGCGGAACTGCTCCTCTTGAGGCGCAATTTAATTAAATGAATGGGAGAGTTTAATTAAATGTCTGTGGAGAGTTTGGGACTTGTAACATTAAAGCTCTAGGAGGAGAAGCAGTCACAAAATCAGGTAAGAATAATAATAATAAGAGGTTTAAGTAGAATATCAATATGTTGGCTTGTGCCAAGCCAACACAATAATAATAATAATAATAATAATAATAATGAAGACACAATCAGTGAATGGATTTAAAAGGTTATGGGATTGGATGGATAAAAATGTTATCACGTTTCCACAAGTTAATATGACGTTCCCACAAATTAATGTCTCGTGGCTGCAACAAAACTAAGTGAACCGAACATGTCCCCTCCCAGTCACCATAGAATAGAAACATTTCAGCACACTGTCTTTCATTTAACAGCTGAACACCACACACACACACACACACACACACACACACACACACACACACACACACAGAGAGAGAAATTATCTTTCACTCACTTGTTCCTCTTTGTTGTTTATGATGATCAGATCTGCTCCTCTGACTGTACAGTATTTTCTGCTCTCAGTCCAGCTCTTCTTCTCAGAGGAAATGAAGTAAACACTGTATTGATAGTTTGTCCATCCATCTATCAAAACAACCAGATTGGACATTGACTCGATTTTGATCCACACCAAGCTAGAACCTTTTTTTAATATACTATTTGTACATACAGTATATTATTGTAGTTGTTTATAATAAGGTGTTTATATCTTTATTAATCACTCTTGTCTCATTTCTGATAGCATTTTTTGTTACTGGATAGGTTATTGTAATTATTATAAGACATATTTAACATGTAGTGTGATTATTATATAGAAAGTTAACATTTATTATTCTTCCTGGTTCATAATAATTCTGTGATAAGGGATTTTTCCAGCCATTAAAGCAATTCAAGCTTGAATGTTTTATGAAATGCTTATGATCAATGATATAACCACAAAAAAATTGACTTCTAAAGCCACTTGTTGCAACATCTTGTCTGCCAAAATAATGTAATGTCTTAATTTATCTTCATTATCTCAATGATCTATTAACATTTATACACGATTGAAATCCCTAAAATAGTATTAATCTCTATAAATATGGCAGTAACACAAAATCTGCAAGTTCAGTACGAGCACAACAGTTACAGCTTTAAAAAAGCCAGACGACCCAACACAACAGATCCAGTACTCTTCTTCACTTTAATAATGGAGTCTGATATGTCTCCATAGCCAAGTTACCAGTTAGACTGAAGAAACTTACCTACTTTGTCAAAACATATCTGTTTGTTTTTTTCTGATTTCAGCTGGTCTATCTCTTTAGTCAGATTACCATTCTGGATTATTAACTGGTCTCTCACATCTGTGAGGCTGGTAATCTTGGTTATTAGCTGGCCTCTTTCCTTTGTCAGGCTGGTAATATTGGTTAGTAGCTGGTCTCTCTCTTCTGTGTAGTTTGTGCTCTTTGTATAGATGTAGACACACAGCACTATGACTGCAGTCAGCAGAAGAACACGCAGCAGCCCCAAACACACTAGAGCTGCTCTGGAGCTTCTGATCCTCACAGAATCACTTTCTGTACATGAACAAACATGCTGTTATTCTCTTTATTCATCCACTTAACACAACAGACATTAACTGCGTGAAAACTGAGTGAATTATTAATCTCAGTACCTGTGAGTTCAGATGATTTTCTTTGCGTTGAGTCCGTGATCTCTTTTCCAATTTTACCTTTAATAATGTCATCATTTTCATAGATATCATTGGTAGTTCGTCCATCTTTTCTGTGCATTATGCAGGTTGTACTCCTTTCTATATTTTCATTTACACTTTCAGACAGTTATGGTGTCATCAGAATGCCAACAAACTAACTCTAGTTTCTCTCCTGGAGTGGACTGTGTTTTGTTTCTCATCTGTGTTTATATGGCAAGTATTTATGCAGAAAGGAACTGTTTTGTGGAAATGTTTCCAGTATTTATGCAGAAAGGAACTGTTTTGTGGAAATGTTTCCAGTATTTATGCAGAAAGGAACTTCGACTGATCGCAGAAGTACACTAGATTTTTTTTTTTCTTTCTTTTTCTACAGTGTGAATTGGGATCATTTGAATGAGATTTAAATACAGGTATAATCATTCAGTGTATTTGTTTAAGTTCATCTTGTTCAATTTGGCTCCATTTACATTCTCTTCAATAATTGTGAGTTATTTGTCATGTGGAGGATGCTGAAGGTGACGGATCATTTATAGCTTATTCTTCACAGCAGCTGGAATAATTAAGCTTATCATTTTGATGGCGGATTGTATGGTCTGACAAATTAACGTTAGAGATTATATTGTACAGAAATTGAAATCTACAGGTAACACTAATACATGTTAGCTGTATTGTTGTTGTTGTTGTTAACATTAACAATTTGATAAAAACGTATAATAATAATTTGCACAGTTCGATGTGATATGAGTTAAGCGATTGTTAGATTTAATCACCATTGGCAGAGCGATTTATTGTAATGCGTTTTTTTTTCTCAGTTGGTCAGAACAAAAGTGGCAGATTTGTTACTTACTTGTTCAGATGAGATTCTCCGGTGAAAATTCTTATTTTGGTCATTCTTCCAAGACTACAGTCTGTGATTCCGAAGTACAGTATCCACACCGGTGTGGTGACTGACAGCCACACATTCTCCTCAAAACATTAGATTAACTGAGAAGCCGTGCCGATGCACAACCCATGTAAAGATGATAATTCCGCAAATAACTGCAATTGCAGGTTTCAAACAGAGATGGCAACAAAGAGGCAAAACTTATGGACTGCAGCCTTAAATAAGTTGTTTAAAGGCACAATATGTAACATTTTTGGATTAAAATATCCAAAAACCACTAGAAAAATGTTATATATTTTGTTGACTTATGTACCTACATTATACCAAATGCTTTCCAGAATGTTTAAATCCAGAGAAATAAGCAATTTTGACCAGGACTCGGGACATGTCCGTGCGCCGCTTATCATACCCGCGTTACCCTGTTTCTGGTTTTATTTTGTAGAAACTATGGAAACACCAAAGACGCTTTAATATATTATGTGTTTAGAGGCAGATTTTTCAAAGGAAATGTCAGTAATTTGGGGATGAAATCTCTTGATTCTTGTTTTGTTTAACCAAATTGTATTATGTCCAGTTAGCTGTCAATCAATAATTATCTGAAAAATATTTTCAATAAAACTATTTCATACTAATGATATGTAATTGTTTCATACAGTGATAAATAATGACTCTTTGGTAACACTTTACAATAAGGTCCCATTAGTTCACATTAGTTAATCCATTAACTAAAATTACCTAACAATGAGCAAAACAGTTGTTACAGTATTTATTAATCTTTGTTAGCTTTGATTAAAATACAACTTTTCTTTGTTAGTTTATGTTAGCTCAGATCCATTAAATAATATTAACGGATGCAACAAATAAAATTATATTATTTTTTTAGACTATATATTTTTAAGATCCCCAAACCTTTTTGTTATTAGTTTCTTTCAGAAGTCATCCATAATTAATATCCTGACTTTCACAGTCAGACTGTTGGGGGAAAAAGCAGTTCATGTGATTTGCATATGTAACTTTCCATTTATATCCCCCCTTCACATAGTTCAGGTAATATGGCAATTAATTATTGAAGACAAGTAAATAATTGTCAAGCAGGTGTATTGTCATAATTTTCATAAAATTGTCACAAAACTTTCAAAGAGAGTCACAGTTCAAAATTAAAGGTGCCGTAGAACCAGTTTGTACAAGATGTAATATAAGTCTAAGGTGTCCCCTGAATGTGTCAGTGAAGTTTCAGCTCAAAATACCCCATAGATTTTTTTTAATTAATTTTTTTAACTGCCTATTTTGGGGCATAATTAACTATGCACCGATTCAGGCTGTGGCCCCTTTAACTCTCTGAGGTCTGAAAACGCGCCGTTGCGTTTTGCAGGTTTTTTTTCACATTGCAGCAAAACAGACTTAAAATACTCCGTCATTTTTTGTCATAGAGACATAAGTAATATATCAATTGAAACTACAGAATATCTTCTTTTATTTGTATACACTCAGAGTAAAAACAAAATGTTGTGCTTTTTGTAAAATAAAGAAAACTAACATGATGCGTGATTTCTCCTCTCCCTCTGAACGAAGTCCAATCTGATAGTTCTCAGAAAATGAACTGTAACTTAGTGAATACTAATCACAGAAAAATTACACTTATGTCTAAAAAAACGTTAAGATGTCAGGTTTTAAATCATGTAAGTCAAAACAGAAAACAAACCTTCTGTGTTTATGTAATCTGTATGAAAAGAGAGCTATGTCAGAAGTCCGTGATTCAGCTCATTATCCGCTAATGCGGCCACGCCACGGAGCCAGCGCTATTCAGATGCAAATTCAGAGGCAATACATGCATTCATCGTCTCAATCGTGTATTTATTGTCTTGAAAAGTGTTTATCTGGATGTAAAAGTCATGGTTAGCGAGCTCTAGAAGACATGCAGTTAGTTCCTGTTTTCTTTTCTTCTATAGATGAATTTTAGATGAGTTTTTGTTTCTTTAGTGCCCTCCGGCTGCAGTATGAATTGGAAACTCCATTCATGGAATAGCCTCTTCTTCTTTTAGATGAATTTGTGGACTAAAAATGCACAGAGAGCGCCCTCCAACTTCAAGTATTGAAAACACCAGTGCTCATAGTAATGACAATGAAAATTAAATAAATATAACTTCTCTGTATAGAAAATTGACATAAGCATATGAGAATCCAATATTTCTCCAAATGTGCATGCTTTTAAACTAAAAGCCTATATTCAGACTCTTTGCATCACAGAAATACATTATATTTTAAAGTATAATATAAAACCATTACTTTATATTGTAATAATATTTTTCTGTATGTTCCATATATCATGATGAGCTTGAGACATCACAGAAGGTTTTTTTCACAGCCTACCTGACTGAAATGCCTCATTAATATGCAAGTCATTTCAGCTCATTACTATGCAATTCTTTTGTCTTCTCAGGTGAGAATGGCCCATTATTCAGTGATGATTCACGCCTCCACGCATACTGTGTTTCTTGGCAAAAAGTGTCTTACAAAAACTAAATCAATATATTGTTTTATATGAAGGAGTAGGCAGCATAATTTTTACATAATTTTGAAGCAAAAACTCTAGTCTACAACCTCCAATACCCTAAAGTATTGTAAACACAGATTTACTATACTTTTTTGGCCTTATTTCAGTGACTTAAGTTTTTTGTTTTTTCAATAACCACGCATAAACATTATTCCTTCAAAAACACAAACATGTACATACATGTTCCTCACATATTATTGTAGCCTAGTTTGTGCTGAATACAGTGTAATGACACTTTTTCCATTTATATGTTTATGAACAACTGAAAAAAGCACAAATGTCAGGGCATGTCAAAACTTCTCCAAGCCCCAAATCAGCCTCAGACTCCAGAGGGTTAAATCACACGCTCCCTGCCCCCCGAGCTCTCAACTATAATACAGTGCATTTACAAAGTTCACAAAGATGAATGAGTCTTTGGAATCACTGGAGCTGGAGATCGCTGGAGACAAAGGAGCACTCACACATGGACGAAGGAACACACTGGGAGAACAGGACAAACTGGAGACATGTAAGTAGAGAGCAGGGAGTCCTTGAGGTAAGCATACACGTAAGTATCTGCAAACAAGACCGGACATGGAGTGCTGTGTGTGAGTGCTCTTTGTAGTGGTGCTGATGAGTGCGTTGACGAGGTGCAGGTGGCGGTAATCAGTATTCTGGTGATTGAGTGCGCTGTGATTGGTGAGCGCTGGAGCCTGACATGTCTGTGACAGTTACAAGCCAAAGACCCTAATTTGGTACTGTTTAGAACAATTTTTCTTAACTTAAAAGTTATTTTTAAAGTCTAATAAATGTTGAAATTGATCACAGTTATACTGTAATGTGAATGTATATAATGTAAAAATATGAATTTCATTATTTTCATAGAAATATCAGTACCAGTATTAGTATCAGTGATACTGGCCTTCATTTATAAAAAAAAAAAAAAAAGAAGATGCAATTAAACAAATATTTAAAATATACTGTTATTATTCAAAAAAGGTAGCAGCACCATGATTGATTGTGATAAGAAACCACATAGCGATTTTTGTGTGTGTGTGTGTCCCTCTTCCAAAGGAAATCTGGATTATTTTATTTTTTTTATTGTTTTGAAGCAATATTATATAGGTGCAGTTCCACACATTAAAGATGGCAAACCATGCAGGACAATGACGGAAAGCTCATCCACTGTTAGAACCTGTTAACACTGGTGTTCCACCCTGTTAGACAAGTCATTTTAAATAATAATTTGACAGCAACATTAAATATTTGGCATAATTTTGTCTTATTTTGTGAGGTGAGGAGCACTAACAGCATATATATTTTTTTTAGCAAAAAAAAAAAAATACATATATATATAATTTGCCACCCTATTGGCAAAAATGGTCACAAAAAAGTACCCGTTCTTAATAATCAAGACATATTCTATTTATCAGTAATTGTTTTGTTACTGTTTCAAAAATAAAAAATACTAAGATGGCAAAGGGACATATACTATCCAAGAAAGCTCATTTTTGTTTAACATTTACATTATTAACATGTTGTGATGACTATGTATATGTCCCTAACAGGGTGGAATATTTTCATGGCCAGTATCTACCTATAATTATTCTTTTTTTGAGTCCCTGAGCTTGACCAATATGTATTCCTAATAAATAAACATGTCACTTTGGTAGAATGCTAAAAACATGAAAATCATGAAGCCAAAATGTTACAGCATACCAGGAATGACCCATATATATATATATATATATATATATATATATATATATATATATATATATATATATATATATATATATATATATATATATATGTATTGATAAGTATTGAAGTATTGACAGCGGGTAAAATAAGGATTGAATATGTCAACACTTTTTTTTTATTAAACAGTTCAATGCAGCAATTCACATAAAAATTTTGAACACACATTGATATTAACTTAAGAAATCTACACAGACAAACATAATTTTACAATCCATAAAAAAACCTATGTGTAATAAAAGTCTTTTTTGCAATGACAGCTTCAAGGTGCATCCTGTATGACCAAACTTTAAATCTTGAATATTCTTGAATATTGCATTTTTCTATAGTTTCGGTGTCGTCAAGATGTTGATAAACTAATATTAGGTTCTCTCCTGGAGTGGATTGTGTTGTGCTCCTCATCTGTGTTTGTGTGGTCAGTATTTATGCAGAAAGAAAATTCAACTTCAACAGTGCTGTTTGTGTTAAAGGTGCTAAAGAGGATGTTTTGTATCCCGACCACGACTTTGCCTGTCCCTTGCTGTTCCTGTTTGTTCCGACCTGCCTGTACGACCATGCTCACCTTTAATAAAAGCTTTGCACATGGTCCCTGCCTGAGTCCAGCTTCGTTACAATATGTAACTTTTATTTTGTGATAAATAATGACTCTCCTTATCTTTTGTCAATGTAACATTCGTACTCATATCTAAAGCACTTAATTACTCTTCAGATGATCAACTTTGAAAATGCTGTTATAATTAATATGGATGGGTTCTCAAATTTAATAATAATAAAAAAAAAAAACTTAATTCATATCCTGACATCCACAATCAGACAGTCCTGTCCATATTCTAAGAAAAACCCATGAAGCTGTTTATGTGTTTTGCCTTTTTTAACTTTTAAATTAATTCCTTGTCACATGGTTCTGGAAATATGCCACGTAATAAAAAATAAAAAAATAAAAGCAGGTTTATTGTTATAATTGCTACAAAATGCTGCAAAAAAATTCAGAGTCAGACTTCAAATTAAACTTTATTGATGTCCTGAATAATAATACAATAAAATCGTCATCAATTAGGTTAAGAGTTTCACCTGCATGATTTGGTTTAGGAAATCAGGTGTGATTGAGCCTTCAAAACAAAGACAATTTAAATAGTTTATACATATGAAAGCTTTAATATTAGCGTTTTTACAGATTAGCATAATTCAATTGTCATGCAAACAAAAACAGGTAAAATTACTAAAGACTTTTAAGGATGTTTAAGGTTTCATGATGCACTCCCTATATATGAATACATATTGTAACAAGTCATTTAAATATAGTCTTCTCACAGATCCATTTATAATTAAAATTACAGGGAAAATCAGCCCATCCTGATGAATAAATCAGCGCACAGTCCTTGTTTCCATTTCCATTTGGCTCTCCAGACCCCCAGAACCTGAAACTACAGATCAGCATTAGAATATCAGAACTGCTTTCTGTGTGATATGATACTGACAAAGAATCATTTATATTAATCAGTTCAGTGATTCTCACCCAGAGTTCATGTTGGTGCCATCAACCCATTTCCATGTGCCCTCCACATCACGGTCAGTCAGACCAATCCAGACTGATTCAGAACTAGTAATGTTTCTGACAAAATTCTAGAAGTGAAACAATAACGCAATTATATCAGAATAGTACGGTTACCAGGAGGAGACATGTTCAGTTCACTTAGTTTTGTCGTGGCCATGAGATATTAATTTGTGGGAACGTCATATTATCTCGTGGCCACAAGATCCATTTTGTCGGGGTAATGACATCCTTTTGCCGTGGCCATGTAATGTAAAGTCGTGGCCTTGAGATCCTATGTTGAGGGAACAATATATTTTTCTTGTGGCCACGACTTCATGTTGAGGGAAAAACATCTATTTCTCATGGCCACGAGATAAATGCAAAAACAACCTGTGTGACCATAGCTGTAACGAAGGGGCACTCAGGCAGGGGATCCAAATGCAGCGTTTTATTAAAGGTAAGTGAGGTCGTACAAGCAGGGTCAAACAGGAGCAAACAGGTACAGTAGAAGGTAGACAGAATCATAATCCAGATACAGGCAGAGGTCAGGACTGGCAGATATCACTCACAGGTCGGTATACAAAGCAAGGGTCAGGACAGGCAGCAATGGGTCAATAAACAGGTACAGGCAGGAACGGTAACAACAGACAGGCAGACAGACAGGAAATAACGCTCAGAAATGTCACACGGGGTAAATAAGACTTCGCAGTGAGGTGGTGTGTGTGAAAGTCCTTTATAGTCCTGAGGGCTGTTTCATAAAAGATGCTTAGAAAAGCGAGGATTAAACTCCAAAACCTGACTTGAGTTAACCTAACAAATGAGTTTGGGCTAAAACGGTTTCATAAAAGGTAATTGAAGTTCACGCAGTCCCGCTAATTCGATCCAGGTTTACCTAGTCAAGATAATTTCACGTGCACGCTTTTTTTAAGCAGCCCTAGAGGTCGATCATGGATCAAATCGATCCACCATAGGAAACGGCATACATTTTGTGCTATTTTATGCGTTTGAGACATGGTGTTTTCCTCAGTGCATAACTTACCTTTCACAAATTTATTCTCCATCTGTAAATGTTAGAAAGTCATGCAAATATTTCCATTTTGCGGCTAAACTAACAGTGAACGAGCGCTGCTGCGCGCTAAACAGACGGAATAATTCTAAAATATACATTTCGCTAAAATATTTGATGTTGGACATTAAATGTGCCTTATTTACAATTTTAATCCTACAAGTAAGTGTATTTTTATGATAGTAACTGTAAATGGACTATTGTAATGGGTAAATCAATACTTTGGGCCATTTACTGAGTTTAGATTCATCTTACCAATTAAATTTAGTCTGTGCATATTTATTTTAATTTTTAATTTTGTGATTTTAATTTCTGCTCTTCTAATAACCATAAAGAGTACTACAGCTGCCAAACAAAACCAGAGAGAAATGTATTCATATATTTTAAAACAATTAAATATTGGGCACAAAACATTTAGCCAGTAAGAAGGGAAATCTTTAAGCCATTTGGTTTAAGAAATCCTGTAGGTTTTACACACACACACACACACACATATATATATATATATATATATATATATATATATATATATATATATATATATAATATATACAGTACAGTCCAAAAGTTTGGAACCACTAAGATTTTTAATGTTTTTAAAAGAAGTTTCGTCTGCTCACCAAGGCTACATTTATTTAATTAAAAATACAGTAAAAAACAGTAATATTGTGAATATTATTACAATTTAAAATAACTGTTTTCTATTTGAATATATTTCACAAAGTAATTTATTCCTGTGATGGCAAAAGCTGAATTTTCAGCATCATTACTCCAGTCTTCAGTGTCACATGATCCTTCAGAAATCATTCTAATATGCTGATCTGCTGCTCAAGAAACATTTAATGTGTACAATTGTACAAAATATTTGTGTACAATATTTTTTTTCAGGATTATTTGATGAATAGAAAGTTCAAAAGACAGTGTTTATCTGAAATCTAATCTTTTGTAACATTATAAATGTCTTTACTGCCACTTTTGATTGATTTAATGCATCCTTGCTGAATAAAAGTATTCATTTCTTTAATTTCTTTTTCAAAAAAATAAAAATAAAAATTCTTACTGACCCCAAACTTTTGAACGGTAGTGTATAATGCTACAGAAGCTTTGTATTTCAGATAAATGCTGTTCTTTTGAACTTTCTATTCATCAAGGAATCCTGAAAAAAAAAAAAGTACACAACTGTTTTCAACATTGAAAATAATCATAAATGTTTATTGAGCAGCAAATCAGCATATTAGAATGATTTCTGAAGGATCATGTGACACTGAAGACTGGAGTAACGATGCTGAAAATTCAGCTTTGCATCACAGGAATAAATTACTTTGTCAAATATATTTAAATAGTCCACAGTTATTTAAATTGTAATACTATTTCACAATATTACTGTTTTTTACTGTATTTTTAATTAAATAAATGTAGCCTTGGTGAGCAGACGAACTTCTTTTAAAAACATTAAAAATCTTAGTGGTTCCAAACTTTTGGACTGTACTGTGTATATATATATATATATATATATATATATATATATATAATAAATATTTTATCGAGTCTGTGGAAGAACTTGCTGTATGTTTTAAACCTGTACAACTACCTCAATATGCAATAAAGACACTTCCTCATCTTTTATATTTCTGAGATTGATGAAGATAAGATACTTCAAATTATTAATCAATTGAATAATTCAAGGGCTAAGGATATATTTGGAATGGATACCGCATTTGTTAAGAAATATAGTGCTTGTCTGTTAAAGCCCTTGGTAAATTTGATAAACTTATCTATTAGAGAAAGTAAATTCCCCTCAAGTTGGAAAACTTCTATTATAACCCCAATTTTTAAGGCAGGGTCAGTTAATGAGGTTCAGAGTTATAGACCAATTTCTATACTCCCTGCAATTTCAAAAATTTTGGAAAAGTTGGTAGCTGAACAACTTATAAATTATTTGGAAAAGCATGATCTACTTCACTCTAAACAGTTTGGTTTTAGGCCTAAGTATTCTACAGAAATGGCAAACTGCTTTCTCACAGAATTTATTAAGGGAGCTTTAGATAATGGTAATGTGGTAGGTGCAGTGTTTTTAGACCTTAAAAAGGCTTTTGATACTGTGAATCATGAAATTCTTTTAAATAAATTAAATTTGTTTAGCTTCTCTCAGCAGGCAATAAATTGGTTTAGATCATATTTAGAATCTCGCGATCAGTGTGTTAAAATAAATAATTCAAGATCAGCTTTACGAAACAATGAGATGGGTCTCCCTCAAGGGTCAATTTTGGGTCCACTGTTGTTTTCCTTATATGTCAATGATTTACCAAATTGTTGTAAGGAATCTAAATGTCAGCTATATGCAGATGACACAGTCATTTATGTATCAGCACAGAATCCACGCTTAGCGGCCGATATATTAACAAATGAAATGACTGTCGTGTCACAGTGGCTGCAAAACAACTGTTTGACCTTGAATTGTTCAAAAACTGTCTCAATGTGTTTTTCAATAAGGAGGAAGGAAATGAATGATTTTCTAATTAAGATCAATCAAAAAGACAATAGAGGTAGTTAACAATTTTAAATATTTAGGTGTTACTTTAGATTCTCATTTGAAATTTGATGTGCATGTGAAGAGACTGTGTAGAACAATCAGAACAAACCTGAATTGTTTTTATATGATTAGACCACATATATCTCTAAAAGCAGCTACATTGTACATGCATGCAATGGTCTTCTCACATTTATCTTATTGTGCGATTGTTTGGAGTCAGGTTCCTCAACTGACTATCAAACCTGTTAGATCTCTATATAAACAAACACTAAAAATTTTGGACAAGAAATCAAATAGATGGCATCATTGTAATGTTTTACAAAAATATAGTTTGCTTAGTTTTGAAAATTTTATAAATTTGTCTCTTATTAAAATGGTGTTTAAATGTGTACATAATCTTGCTCCAGAAATTATATGCCAATTAATATCAAAACAGAGTTGTAAGGGGATCACTACAAGATTAGGTGCAACTAATCAAAATTGCACAATACCAAAAAGGAAAACAAAATTTGCACAATTCACATTTTCAGTTCAAGGTGTACTGCTCTGGAATAGCCTGCCAGCTGAACTGAAAATGCAAACAGAGTTAAACATTTTTCAAAGAAATTTAAAAAAGTGGTTCAAACAACAGCAGGTTTGTGAACACTGATGGTCATGCACAGTCTCATCTTTTTTATTATTGTTATATTTTTAATTTTTTTGTTTAGTTTTTTTGTGTGATTTTTGTTTAACTGTTGTTAAAAAAAAGCCTAACCAGGGACTGGGGCTGCAAATTAGCCTTTGGCTAGAAGCCTGTATGTGGAGCATCGGCTGCTTGAAATTGTAGCAATGTTATACTGCATTGTCCCTGTTAAATAAACTAAAAAATAAAATTCTATCCCCCTACAATGCCCCTACCCCATAAACCTACCCATCACAGAAAACTGTCTGTCTTGAATTTCAAAATAACACCATTTAGTATGTTTTTTTAAGCCATTTGGTTTACGAGAATACAGGAAGTGTCCGCATAAACCATGTTTACGTTGTAACACCCATGTCATTATAATGTCCTCATAAACCATGTATACAAGAACACACACACACACACACACACACACACACACACACACACACACACACACACACACACACACACACACACACACACACACAGGTTTGTTTTGCTATCTTAGTGGGGTCTCTCCATAGGCGTAATGGTTTTTATGCTGTACAAACTGTATATTCTATCCCCCTACCCTACCCCTATCCCTAAACCTAACCATCACAGGAAACATTCTGCATTTTTACATTTTCAAAAAAACATCTTTTAGTATGTTTATTAATCCATTTCCCTCGTGGGGACCGCTGGCTGGACCCCACAATGTAGGTGATCTCAGGTTTTTATTACATCGTGGGGCCATTTGGTCCCCACAATGTAATATAAACAAGAACACACACACACACACACACAGAAATTATCTTTCACTCACTTGTTCCTCTTTGTTGTTTATGATGATCAGATCTGCTCCTCTGACTGAACAGTATTTTCTGCTCTCAGTCCAGTTCTTCTTCTCAGAGGAAATGAAGTAAGCACTGTTTTGATAGTTTGTCCATCCATCTATCAAAACAACCAGATTGGCATATAGGCATATTGGCATATATTGACTCAATTTTGATCCACACCAAGCTAAAACCTTTTTTAAAAAATACTATTTGTACATACAGTATACTATTGTAGTTGTTTATTATAAGGTGTTTATATCTTTATTAATCAATCTTGACTCATTTCTGATAGCATTTTTTTATGTTACTGGATAGGTTATTGTAATTATTATAAGACATATTTAACATGTAGTGTGATTACTATATAGAAAGTTAACATTTATTATTCTTCCTGGTTCATAATAATTCTGTGATAAGGGATTTTTCCAGCCATTAAAGCAATTCAAGCTTGAATGTTTTATGAAATGCTTATGATCAATGATATAACCACAAAAAAATTGACTTCTAAAGCCACTTGTTGCAACATCTTGTCTGCCAAAATAATGTAATGTCTTAATTTATCTTCATTATCTCAATGATCTATTAACATTTATACATGATTGAAATCCCTAAAAAAGTATTAATCTCTATAAATATGGCAGTAACACAAAAGCTGCAAGTTTAGTACGAGCACAACAGTTACAACTTTAAAAAAGCCAGACGACCCAACACAACAGATCCAGTACTCTTCACTTTAATAATGGAGTCTGATATGTCTTCATAGCCAAGTTACCAGTTAGACTGAAGAAACTTACCTACTTTGCCAAAACATATCTGTTTGTTTTTTTCTGATTTCAATTGGTCCCTCTCTTTAGTCAGATTACCATTCTGGATTATTAACTGGTCTCTCACATCTGTGAGGTTGGTAATCTTGGTTATTAGCTGGCCTCTTTCCTTTGTCAGGCTGGTAATATTGGTTAGTAGCTGGTCTCTCTCTTCTGTGTAGTTTGTGCTCTTTGTATGGATGTAGACACACAGCACTATGACTGCAGTCAGCAGAAGAACACGCAGCAGCCCCAAACACACTAGAGCTGCTCTGGAGCTTCTGATCCTCACAGAATCACTTTCTGAAAATGACATACTGTACATTATGCTACTCTATTTTCTTTTTCATCTAAAATAGTATACATCAACAATTATGAGTAAATGTATTAGCAGTTAATCTCAGTTACCTGTGTGTTGAAGGGTTTGGGTTTTCGATGTGTTAAAGTCATCCATGTCTTTCTTATGTTTCATGTCTCTTACAGCCTCAGCACTAATGTAAATATCAACTGTCTTCTGTATTCTGTCTTCTGATTCCATCATTGAACCTTTATCCATACCTTCATTCACAAGTCCAGACATTCTTAGTGCAGTTGAAATGATTACAGTCGTTTAAAATGAAAAATAATTTTAAAGTGTTAAAAAAATATTCTATATTTTTGTTTAAACTTATAGACAGTTTTGTTGTTGTCAACATATCTTCTGGAGTGGACTGTGTTGTGTTCCTCATCTGTTTGTGTGGCAAATATTTATTCAGAGGGGAACTATTGTGTGCAAAGTATTTATGCATAAAGGAACTTCAACTCACTGCAAAATGTCACTGGAAATATTTGTTTCAGCAATGCAGATTGTGTTCATTTAAATGAGGTTCAAATGCATATGTTTTTAGTGGTGGGTGTTGGAAAATGTTAGGTTGTTTAGAGCATTTGGGTTGTTACTGGTACATCAAAAGTTCAGAAAGCCGATCAATTTATGGTTAATGTTTTTTAGTGTCCTTAGTGCAGTTAGCTAAAAGAATTTTGAAACAGAATACTTTTTGTTTTTTATACTTGTTTAAGGGTTATAGTTCAAATTCTATCATTAATTACTCACTTTCATGTCATTCCAAACCCACAAGGCACGTGTTCATCTTTGAAATACACATACCTAGTTCTGTCATGGTGCAGTCTGCTAGGTCCCTTATTTAGATGACAATCATGTCATTATCTGCATAGTGATTGGTTGCTGTTGCATTAGCAGCCAATGAACTGCAGCTCAACATTCAAATACGGTAGTGTTTGCTGTTAGCAGTCTCTGTATGCTTTCATAAAGATATCAATATCTAAGAAAAGTGAACACTCTTTTACTCCATATCTCTGTGCATATTGTGTGGTTTGCTTATTAATTTCTAAATAAGCAATAATAACAGTTTAAACTAGCATAATGTTTTAACAGTCTGTGTTAAAGATGGATGGACAGGGCCAGCCTGGTGGTGGTGGGGGGAATGGAGGGGAATGTCAGGATCATCAACTGTGAACTTGAAACAGAGAGTTCAGTGCTTATATACTCCAGGTGTAAAGCAGTGACTGGCCAGACCTATTAGTATGAATGAAGGACGTGGCATTAGAGTCTTCCTGGTAGAACTTGCGCTAAAGCTCTCATATCTATTGTTAATAAGAACACACAGTGTGCATTTCTAGAGCTAAGTCAGTCGGCATGGTAGCCCAGGCACACGTAGTAATAGGCCAATAGACTTAAGCCATTTGGCATGGTAGCCAAAGCACACATAGATATTAAAACATGCAGTCTCATGACTCTTTTAAAAAGGAAAAAGTAGAAGCATGCATATATTGGCTTATATTGTCTATTTCTCCCATTACCCTGTGCAACTGTACAGGGTGAAAATTTGCATTAAAGGGGACCTATTGTGCAAAACTCACTTTCGCATGGTGTTTGAACATAAATGTGTGTTGGCAATGTGTGTACACAACCACCCTATAGTGATAAAAATCCACCCACTCCTTTTTTTTAATCCCCATAAATCATAAGCAGTGTCTCAGAACAAGCCGTTTCCAGATCCCTGACAGTGCGACGTCTCAAAAGCCACAGGCCCCGCCCACAAATGCCGTTTGAACATAGAACCGCCCTGAGCGCGTTCACAGCGAGTCCGCCATTGCTGCACTGACGAGAATGTCTCTCAAGCGTTTTAGGTGTTCTGTAGCTGGATGGATTAATCCACATAGCTCTCTCCATTTTACTCCCTAAATGTTGCTGAAAACTAGGTGGATTAACTTGGTTTTCCAGGAAAATGCTCCCTCAGTTCTGTCGAAATTCATTTATGTCTGCGCGAATCATTTCACACCGGACTGGTTAGTGAGCGAATATCAATACAAAGGGACAATACAAAACAGAGGTTGTGCTAAAAAGTTGTTACTCAAGGATATACAAGTAAAAACTGTTCGTAATCCAGCTTATAGCCTCCAGAGTGATACTGGATACAGCAGTAATGAAGGTGAGAGCACTTTATTACAGTTCATCAGAGTTGATTTACGGATATAAAATGTACCAGTTTATTAAGCACCACCCGAAAGGCATTAGGTCTTTCTATATTTGTTTACTGTTAGTTGTAACAAGTGTTTCTGTGTTCTTCGCTGTGTATGTTGGTGATAATACAAGGGAAAGAGAGAGAGTTTATGGATAATATTTTAATGCACACTTGCACTGTGTTTTATTAAGCTCTTACAGTGATTTTCTAGAGTGAAAACGGATGCTTCAGAGTTTGGTTCCAAAACGCAATAACTCCATTTTGATTAATTTGAGTAAAAAGGTGTTTTCTTTACCAAGAAAGTGGCGAGATGAAAACCCCTATTTTCTGTTTCAAACTTTCACATAGCATCTTTTGGTTATAAAAACATTAAAAATTTAAATCTACATTTTGATTTTAAAAAGTTTATTATAAAAACATAATATTTTTTTCCCAAAATTTAATAAATCCATGACACTTTTTTTTCAAAATGTAATTAATCCATCAATATAAAAGTTATTTTTCAAATTGAAAATGCAGTCAAAGTAAGTTGATTCACATATATGACAGAGTCTAAACTTTGCCAATATTTATCTTATATACAGGCATTTTACTAAAAATACATTCAGCCGTCGCTCCCAAAATGAATTCAACGGGTCATCTTGTTAATGTTATAAATTATTTGTCATTACCGATTAAAGAGTATATGGTGCCACCGCACGGTTAAATAAACACATTTGCCGAGTACATTGGTATTAAAAAGGACTTTTTAAAAAAGCCTTCAATGTTTACAGTGGGTGGAATCGTGCGCTGTGATTGGTTGAGCGGATATATCACTTTCTGCAGAGAAAGGAGAGTGCCGTTTGTCGCGTTTTGGAAAGAAAGGGAGAAAACATGACAGAATAACACGACGGATATCGCATTTTGCGCAAAATTAATAAATGACTTTTCAATACTGACCAGACTGATTTTGGCGGAAACTCATTTTTTTTGAAAATGACGTTTATCGCGTTTTGGAACCAAACTCTTCATATTTTGTGTGAAGTAAAATAAACATCATAAAACTCATCTGTAAAGTTTGGCCATCTTTCGGACGTACAACAGGCTTGTAGTAATATAGTGGATAAAAACAAGAAGACAATATAAGTTATAACAGTAACTGAACTAAACTATACCTGTTCTATCTCCATGCAGCATATATTCACAGTTTCTGACATTAATCCTGTGTTCCATTCGGAAGGGCTCATCCCTATGCCCTAATCCCTTCAAAGGGTTTACCCTCTGGAGTGAGAGCTTCGAAGGGATGAAGGGTGTAGGGGTCAAAAAAAATATTTTTTTGGAACGCACTTCTGCGTCATCTTAATGAGACAATCGAGGAAGAGTAGATTGCACCTTTTGTTTAACATTAGTTTATTTATTTATTTTTGGATTATCACACCATATCGTATATCGAGGCTCCTGTACCCATTCTGAGATGTCAAAGAACTTTCCTGTGCAAAGGATCATGGGGGCCCGAAGTGTCTATCATTTGTACCCTTCGAAATCCTTCATTCCGAAGGGCCCTTTGAAGTGGCCAGTTTTGAGCACTTCGATTTGGAACGACACTTCAATATGGCGGCCAGGATTGTTTTCACTCCGAACTGCCCTTCGGAGGACGATATATCCCGTTTGGAACGTACCTTTAATCCTGTCACCGGAGAATCAGCTCTAAATTATCTGGAAAACTTGCAGGGGAGTGTGTGGGACTCTGCATTTTTCTTGTGTCTCCTGCTTTGTCGGGGGTTGTTTCATGTATATGTTGTAGCAAATTAGCTCAAAAGAGAAATATTCATAATTAATCATAACAGGTTATCTCTTTGAGAGTGTCACGTGTGTGACCATAAGAGGAAGAAGGCAGGAAAAGCAGGTTTCCAAAAGAACTCAAAAGTTTAATAACAACTCAAACAGGCATGTTAGAACAGACATGTGACAGAGAGTTTTCATGACAGAAATAAAGTTATTATTAATCAAATGAGAGATTTCGTCCCTCCATTAAAAAAATGTATTCACCCAAAAATATGAATAGTACTATGAACGTTTTATGAGTTTGGAACTTGGAAGGAATTGATGATAAAATAAAAAAAAAATTAAATAAAACTATTCCTTTAATATGACAAAGAGAATGCTTGACCAGCCTAATATTTATAAAGAATATATACTTTAAAGATCTTCAAACCTTTTTTAATCTGAGTTCTTTTGGGAACTTAACTGGTGGCATCATTTATGATTCACATCTTGACTTCAACAATCTGACTGTTTATATTCTAAATTAAATATAAGAAACTGTGATTTGCTTATTTAGATTTCTATTTATATTCCGTTTCACATTGTTCAGTAAATATGCCACATAATTATCAAGTAAATCACCATCAAACAGGTTGATTGTCATAATTAATTTTTTAGGCAAACTATCCCTTTAATGATTATCAGATAAAGAATGTGTGATTGTAAAGCACTGTATATAGTTTGGATGTGTCTAGTCCTGCTCCTGGAGGGTCACTATCCTGAAGACTTGAGCTCTAACACACCTGCCTGGAATCTTCTATTGATCCTGAAGACCTTGATTCACTGCTTTAGGTTTGATAATGTCCGCTATGTTTTTGGACACCAGTACAGATAGCTGTCCTCTCAAATAGTGCCATATTTAATTTGAAAAAAAAGGATCTCAAAATCATGCAGTCACTGCTGGAAAGGGTTCAAATATGCAAAATATGTCGGAAAACATCTCAGGTTACATATTGTTGATATGAGCCACACCCTGCTTCATTAGGAAATGCAACTTTTCTATGCTACTTGTACCTCTTCTGCTTATAAAGAATAATGATGACAACACAACTGAGATTTAAGAAGAAAAAAACATTTATTGAAATAGGTGATTTATAAGTAATAATAATGACAACACAACTTTGATTTGAAGATAAACAGAAGTAGGCTGTTTATGAGGTACAGCTATCATAAAGAGATACTTTGGAGGAAGAAACATGTTCAATGTTCATGTTTGTGTGTAAACAAGTGAAAAGAAGTTAGCTGTTTATGAAGTACAGCTGTTATGAGAGATATATAGATAACTTGTTTATGGGTAAACAGTGAAAGAATTGGAGGCGATAACTTTTATATAAAAACAAACTGTTGATAAATTGGAAATTGATGTGTAAAGAAAAAGATTATGAGAGATAACTTTTATATAAAAACAAACTGTTGGTAAATTGGAAATTGATGTGTAAAGAGAAAGATTGTGAGCAATAACTTTTGTATAAAAACAAACTGTTGATAGATTGGAAAGTAATGTGTGGAAAAAAACAACAACAACAGATGTTTGTATTAAAGAATGACAGACAAGTGGTATTGTAACACCTTTATTAAAGCATACATTAATTGCTTATTAAAGAATGGCAGACAACTGATATTGTAACGCATTTATTAAAGCATATATTAATTGCATATTAAAGAATAAAAAAAACAACTGGTAATGCATTTGTTAGTAACATGTTAGTAGATTAGAAAGGAACTAATCTGTATTAGAAAGAAAGGCAGTCTTTCCTTTGAAGGATGTCTTGATCAGAAGTACAGGACGCAGCAGAGGAGAAGAGTCCAGAACAAAGAGACGAGGCCTCTATATATAGACATATGAGGGGAATTCCCAAGAAGATGACATCAAGTGGTCAGATAGTCTATAAAAGTCTGGACCATGAAGAGAACAGGAGGGGCTGCTTCACACCTGAGGCTACACCTCCGACACCAGAACCAATGCTGATGATGCCTCCATCGCTGATATTGCCTTGATTGAAGAACTTTTCAATACTTATACTTTATTTAATTACTTGTATAGAATGTTAGTAAAATATATGTAATGCTAGTAGTATTAATGTAATAAATAAATGAACTTATAACCTTATAACTAAACTCAGCTTAATGTGGCATTAATTTAAGTTGTTGAGCCTGAACAGACCACGGAGAAGTCTTCTGTCTGATTTTAAGTATTTTTAAAATGCTTATAATTTAAGTCAGATTTGACTTTCTTACCTAACCTGAGAATAATAAAAATAAGGTAAAGGTGCTTAGAGACACATCGCAAAACAATATGTAACCATGGTTCCCTGAGAACAGGGAACGAGACACTGCGTTTGAATACATATGGGGGAACGTCATTATGTGAACCGATGTCTGAAAGCAACTATCAAATCTCACCAATCCTACTGGCCGGTGATAGCCTATGACGTTATTAAAGATGTGACCCGGAAGTATATAAGGAGCACCTAGAGCAGGGGTCTCAAACTCAAATTTGCAGGGGGCCGTTTTTGTGATTGACACCTCATAGGAGGGCCATATTAAAATTCAAGCGCAAGAAAGCGCAACATTTCAGAAAATTTACTTTCCTTTGCATTATTTCTCATTTACTTCAAATTTCATTAGGCCTACTAAAATATTTTTATTCCTATACTATAAATATTTTATTTACCATACTAAATGTAAACAGCAGTCTCTCTCATTGTTACAGAGTGTAATATAATTATATAATACTATTACTAATATAATACTACTAATATACTAATATAATACTATTAATTGCAATAGTCTGGTGCAACTTCTCACATCCAACAAGGTGCATGGAATAAAAAAATTAGTAATTTAGGAACAAAACCAGCAACACTTGTGGCGTGGACGGGTCAGAAATAAACAAAAAACTGGAGCTATATATATCAACTATAAATTTTATATCAATTATATATTATTATATATTATAATATTGATATATTATATATATCAATTTTGCAAAAAAATAAAAATCTCTCATTTTTACATACATTATTATTTTTTAACATTTAGTGGAAGTATTTTCCGTTACTTTATGTTAGCTTAAATAACATTAAAATCTTGCACTGAACAACACTGTACTGAACAAATACAATCCCTGAATGCATTTGTAGGCCTACACTCTTCTGTTTCTTGACAGACACCTGGCAATACATTTGTCCAAGATGCCGTTTGAGCATCGGTAACGTTCAATGGTTGCATCGGACGCGTTTCGGTGGTTTAAATTGACGCTTGTGACTTAAAGTTGAGTGCTTTTACTGTAATTTAGGCAAGCGCGCTCATAATAGACGCAACGCGGTTGAGAGCTCGGCTCATGGTTGCATAGCAACGACAGATGCCACTGGTGCGAAAGCGCATTGGAAAGAAGGAGAATGCGGCGCAGTCGCTTATGTTACGCGATATGTGAATGCCCCCATAAGACGGCGAATTTTTCTTTGCATATCAGACAGGTAGCAACTAAAGAATAATAATAATAATAAAAATAATGTAGCGGGCCGGATTATGTTTTATTTTTGAGATTAGTTACGGGCCGGTTAGAGGGCAGGGCGGGCCGTAAATGGCCCGCGGGCAGGCAGTTTGAGACCACTGACTTAGAGAATCAGTCAGTACCTTATCGTCTGAAGGGAATGTTCAGCAGGCAGCCCTGATGCATGGCAGGTAACGCAGTGTCTTGTTCCCTGTTCTCAGGGAACCATGGTTACATAGGTAACCTGAGATGTTCCCTTTCGAAAGGGAACTCTACACTGTGTTTGAACGCATATGGGGAACGATATACCCACGCCACCATGCTTGAGGGGAGTGCATGCCAGAAAATGGCTAGACAAACATCAGAACTAGCAGCTTCAACTGAAATGCCAGAACCACTCCCCCTAAGGGTCATACATAGGCTGTCAGTGACAGCATTCCCTATGGCTAACAGCCCAAGCTATAAGACTCAAAGAGGCCTTCCGCAGAAGGCCTACCAAGGCCGCTCAAAGGCTTCTGGGACCAACTTCCTTTTCTAAGAAAAGAGGATACCTCTAAGGGAATGTAGCCAGGGGACCCAAAGGAACCCTAGCCAGTGACTTGTCAGGGGAACAGAGTCAACCCTGAATGCCACCACGGAGGCCGACCTTGTCACGGTGCACACAAGAACAAGATGGTAAGATCCAAGTGCAGTGATGTTTATTAAAGGGAACTCCAAACACGTAATCCAAGGAACAGGCAAGGGTCAAAATCACAGAAACAGTCCACAAAACAAAAGGCCAGAGAAACAAACGGTGCACGTAACAAATACAACAAACCACAACTGAGGACAGAAACAACTGAGATTAAATAGACAGACACCGATTACAAAATACATGACAGCTGGGTGTAATGATGTGATAATGGATAATGAGTCCGGCAGTGCGTTATGGGTAGTGTAGTCAATGGGTGAAAACAGTCCAGGATGGAGTGCCCTCAAGTGGCTAATTCGGGCACTCTCACTGACGGTCGTGACATTACCCCCCTCAAAGGAGCGGCTACCAGACGCTCCACCAGACAAAACAAAAACGAAAAACACAAACTCAGGAGGGAGGTGGACAGGAGGAGGATCAGGGGGAGGGATGGTGGGCCAGATCCAGGGTGCCCAACTGATAGCCAGGGCGGTGCTGGAGGAACTGACCAGGCTGGTTCCAGTGGTTCTGGAGTCCTGGCTGATTGCCAGGGTGGCGCTGGAGGAACTGACCAGGCTGGTTCCAGCGGGTCTGGAATCCTGGCTGATTGCCAGGGTGGTGCCGGAGGAACTGACCAGGCTGGTTCCAACGGTTCAGACGGCCTGGGCAGTGGCGGCAGGGCAGAAAGCCTGGGCGGCGGCGGCAGGGCAGAAGGCTTGGATGATGGCGGCAGGACAGAAGATCTGGGCGGTGGCAGGGCGAAGGCTTGGACGGCGGCAGGGCAGTAGGCCAAGGGTGCTTCATGGCCATATCAGGGAGAGCGGGCAGCTCGGTAACGGTCTCCGTGGCCGTATCAGGGAGAGCGGAGGACTCAGGGACAGCAGCGGGCTCAGACTGGAACTGCTCAGGGACGGCAACGTGCTCAGACTGGGGCTGCTCTGGGACGGCAGCGTGCTCAGACTGGGGCTGCTCTGGGACGGCAGCTGGCTCAGGCTGGGGCTGCTCTTGGACGGCAGCGTGCTCAGACTGGGGCTGCTCTGGGACGGCAGCGTGCTCAGACTGGGGCTGCTCTGGGACGGCAGCGTGCTCAGACTGGGGCTGCTCTGGGACGGCAGCGTGCTCAGGCTGGGGCTGCTCTGGGACGGCAGCGTGCTCAGGCTGGGGCTGCTCTGGGACGGCAGCGGGCTCAGGCTGGGGCTGCTCTTGGACGGCAGCGGGCTCAGGCTGAGGCTGTTCTGAGAGCATCCTCCAGGCACGCAAGACCGCCAAAACATAGAACGTGAGGACAGCCCTCTTGGCTATCACCGGACTGATAGGGAGAGCATGCCGTACTGGAGCGGACTCACTGGCTGGAGCGGGCTCACTGGCTGGAGCGGACTCACTGGCTGGAGCGGACTCACTGGCTGGAGCGGGCTCACTGGCTGGAGCGGGCTCACAGGCTGGAGCGGGCTCACTGGCTGGAGCGGGCTCTGTAGTAGACTCACTGGCTGGAGCGGGTTCTGTAGTAGACTCACTGACTGGAGCGGACTCTGTAGTGGACTCACTGACTGGAGCGGGCTCTGGAGTGGACTCACTGGCTGGAGCGGACTCTGGAATGGACTCACTGACTGAAGCGGGCTCTGGAGTGGACTCACTGGCTGGAGCGGACTCACTGGCTGGAGCGGGCTCTGGAGTGGACTCACTGGCTGGAGCGGACTCACTGGCTGGAGCGGACTCACTGGCTGGAGCGGGCTCTGGAGCGGACTCACTGGCTGGAGCGGGCTCTGGAGCGGACTCACTGGCTGGAGCGGGCTCTGGAGCGGACTCACTGGCTGGAGCGGACTCACTGGCTGGAGCGGACTCACTGGCTGGAGCGGACTCACTGGCTGGAGCTGACTCACTGACTGGAGCTGACTCACTGACTGGAGCTGACTCACTGGCTGGAGCTGACTCACTGGCTGGAGCTGACTCACTGGCTGGAGCGGCCTCCGGGCCTTGAAGGATGGAAGAAGCCTTCTTCCTTCTCCTCCTCCTCCCTTTACCGGAGTGAAGCTGAGGCTCAGCGCCCACCTCCCCTGTGCCTTCTGAAACGGATTCCTGGGCTGGAGCATGCAGACTGCCTGGTTGACTCGGTGAGGTCCATTCTCTCCGATGGCGGAGATATACGGCAAATCTCCAGAAGTCTAAAATCCGTAGCCCTTCCATCTCACATTGAGGCAGAGGATCGTCAAGGCAGCAATTAAAGAAATCCTTTAAAGCTGCATCATTGTACCCCAGCCCCACCGCCATCGTCCAAAAGACCTTGGCGAAGCATCCTACCTCCCAGCCGTCCTGACGTTGGGCCGTCAAAGCCCGAACTTGAGCCATCCGCTCCCTCGTGGTGGCTGGCGGAGGAATCCGGAAGCTCATGCTGCTGGATCTGTTGTCTGGTGGTTTGTTCTGTCACGGTGCACACAAGAACAAGATGGTAAGATCCAAGTGCAGTGATGTTTATTAAAGGGAACTCCAAACACGTAATCCAAGGAACAGGCAAGGGTCAAAATCACAGAAACAGTCCACAAAACAAAAGGCCAGAGAAACAAACGGTGCACGTAACAAATACAACAAACCACAACTGAGGACAGAAACAACTGAGATTAAATAGACAGACACTGATTACAAAATACATGACAGCTGGGTGTAATGATGTGATAATGGATAATGAGTCCGGCAGTGCGTTATGGGTAGTGTAGTCAATGGGGTGAAAACAGTCCAGGATGGAGTGCCCTCAAGTGGCTAATTCGGGCACTCTCACTGACGGTCGTGACAGACCTGGTCTAATCAAAGCAACTTAGTCTTGGCCAACAACCTGTCTGATCACAGAGTCTCAAATCACAATCTTCAGTGAAGATATCTAGTAAGAGTGACTGCAAAGAGGCAGTAACCAACTCAGACCAGAGCGTAGAGACGGGCATCCTGGAGAGCAGGACTCAGCTTAGCGCTCTTACCAATGAGGGGAGTAACACTCTGCTCAATCCTAGGATCCTAGCGCCTGATTATTTGCACTGAGGAGGCTGTGCACTCTAAAGGAACCCAGAAAGGGGAGTACATTTACCAGCCTGGGGGCTGATCCTCAATAGGGAGGCCTCAGGGAGGCCTTCAACCACTGACCAGCTTAGGGAGCTAAGTACAATGCAGGACAACTCTCAACGAGGGGAGTAGAGAGCTCAACCTAACAGATACTGTACTGTATGCACAAAATCATGAGGCCCAGGAAGGGGCCTGCAACATGACGCAAATTCTACAATGTGAAGAATACATCACAGCAGCCTTGCTAAAGGCCAACATGTAAAGCTACATGCTCAATCTGCTTAGAGGACACCCAGATGTGGGGGTGGGGAAGCTTATAAATTATATACGGATAAAATACAACAATGCCAAGGTCTCTGGAAAGAGGTTTGGTTAAGTGATATTTACGTTCCACTTGGTTGACTCTGATGACGGTGACATCTTCCACTGGTTGTGCTGGGTGACAATGCAGTGGGGAGAGGAGCCAGAATCTGTTTCAACAATCTTGAACACAAAGCTCTGTGGGATCTCGATACTCCACGTGGGGTTAATCCAATAGTGGAGAAATTTCCCACAAGCCTCCAATACAAGTGGATAGTTCAGGGGTCCAAATATAAGGAGGACCATCAGGTAGCATTCCCACCCTTTGTCTTTTTCTCACAATTTGTGAGAAATCAAGCTAAAATAAGGAATGATCCCAGTTTCTCATTCTCTACCTCTAGTACTCAACTAGCATCAAGCACATCCGAACCTAACAAATTCAGTGGAAAGAGTGCTATATCTGTACATCGAACAGAGGTGCTATCTCAGACGATAGACCAGCAGTATAAACAGCCTCAGAAACGAATTGAAAGCCCTGATCGACTATGTCCTATTCACCGCAAACCTCACCCTCTCAAAAAGTGTAGAGGCTTTAGAGAGAAATCAATAGAGGAGTGCAAATCCTTTCTAAAAGAAAATCATATCTGCTTCAGATGCTGTGATTCTACCAAACACATTGCGAAAAATTTGCGCCCAGATTCAACAGTCTTGATTTCAGAAAAGCCTGTCAATGAGAAAGAACAATGCAGGGAGCAGACTGATAGCTCACTCACCTCAGTTACTTCAAAATGCACAGAGATATGTGGTGAGTCCAGTCATGCAAGATCATGTTCTAAACTTTGTCTGGTGACAGTGTATCCTGCTGGCAAAAGAGAGAAAGCAATCCGAGTTTATGCTGTCTTGGATGAACAAAGTAACAGATCTTTAGCCAAGACAGAGTTTTTCAATCTTTTCGAGATCAAAGCCAGCTTTTCCCCATACACTATTAAGACCTGTGCTGGGGTAAATCAGACTTCTGGACGGAGAGCCATCAACTTTATGATATAATCTATAGACGGACGAACAAAACTCTCACTGCCAACCTTGATAGAGTGTGATATGCTGCCAGATGATAGAACAGAGATTCCCTCTCCAGATGTTGCTCAGCATTATCTGCACTTAAGGCCAGTTGCAAACCAAATCCCTGCGGTTGATCCCAATGCTCCTATTCTCTTACTTTTAGGACGAGACATTCTGAGGCTGCATAAAGTAGTATGCTTGGGAACAGCGCATCGTCCTTTGAGTGTGAATGTCTACCGAACACATGTGCTCAGTAACGGTCGCACATCATATCTCACTCCTTGTCCAAAACAGATTCAAGTGAAGGAATGTGTAGATGGAACACCAAAGCAACACTACATGTTACCAGATAACAATGGGAAATCAAGTGTAAGGAAAACTACTGATAACTTAGGCTGTGCAGTGTTCCAAACAACGCAAGACTATGACAAACCTGGTCTTTCTGTGAAAGACAAAACTTTTCTAGAAATCATGGACCGTGATGTCTTCCAGGATTCTGCAAATAGCTGGGTCGCACCATTACCTTTTCGCTCTCGAAGGTCTCGATTGCCAAAATAACAGAGATCAGGCTATGAAACGCCTCATATCACTGCGCAGGACTCTAGATAAAAAACCTGGGATGAAAGGTCAGTTCATTGAGTTCATGCAAAAACTTTTCGACAATGACCACGCAGAGAATGCTCCTCCTATAGATAAAGAAAAAGAGAGCTGTTACCTTCCCATATTTGGTGTGTACCACCCACAAAAACCTGATCAAATCAGGGTTGTGTTTGACTCAAGTGCAGAATTTGAAGGCATGTCACTTAACAAGGTATTACTCAGTGGGCCTGATTTAAACAACACACTCCTTGGGGTTCTTATGAGGTTCCGCAAAGAGAGCATTGCAGTGACAGTGGATGTACAGCAGATGTTTCATTGTTTGAGCGAAGACCACAGAGACTATTTACGGTTTTTGTGGTATGAAGACAACAACCTAGACAAAAGGATAACTGAGTACAGGATGAAAGTCCATGTACAGTGGCATGAAAAAGTATGTGAACCCCTTGCAGAATCTGTAATTAGATAAATTAATAGAAACAATAAAACTTTAAATTCACACATAGCCTACCTAGGTTGTGGAGGCCCGACGTCAGCATATTTCGTGGAGGTTTTCACTGTTTCCAGCACTCCTGTCTTTCCCAGGATGTATTTATGCAATTCATCACCAAATTCATTTTTACTTTGATTTCGCTGCGGACCAGGTTAAATGAGCACCTGTTTCTCACAACGGTCCAGACACCTTTCATAATTGAAAACACCCGTTCTGAGTATGCATTGCTCACGGGGATGCTCAAAATGAAAGACAGTAGCTTGGCATACTGTGGGAACGCAGACCTGCTCCTGAGTGCTTGGGCCCAAAGCTCACCTACAGGGTGACTGTGTATCTCCAGATGAAGCAATATCTCTTTCAGAACACAGCTCTCGTTGTAGAGCTCGTCCAGGTCAAGCTCATCCTCCATCTGAAGGGCAGATACAGCTGCGGTTAATTTCTGGTAGCTGATTTCTTGCTTTTCCTTTAGATTGAAACACTGGATGTTGAACAGGTGCCCAGTTTTGGAGAAATCGAACCATTTCTCAAGGTATTGCTCCACGGTATCATAGAAACTCGTGAATTCTCTCTTGAGCCTGTCAACCCTAAGATTAACGGAGGAGAGGACACGGTCAACTTTTGCTCCGAAAAAAACATCTTTTTTGTGCTGCTGCAGTTTGGTTCGGAGGCCGTTCATCAGCGCATACACTTCAACTGAAGTGAGACTGTCACTCTCAAGACTCAGCACAGCACCAGTGAACATCTTTAAAGTATTTTGCAAGAAGAAGAGAGTGACGTCCAACTCGCTGCATTCATTTTCCTCTCCATGCTCCTTACCCCGGAGCGCATCCCAGAGGACACGGGGGCACTCCTCCTCTCCCAGCGACAAGAAGTAGCTCCGCACAGCTGGCCAGGTGTTGATAAGTCTGTCAATTGCAGGGAGCAGGCTCAACCATCGTGTCGGGACGTGGCGCAGTGCATTGCTGGCACGTTTAACACTCTGAGGTCTGAAAACGCGCCGGCGCGTTTTGCAGGTTTTTTTTCACATTGCAGCAAAACAGACTTAAAATACTCCGTCATTTTTTGTCGTAGAGGCATAAGTAATATATCAATTGAAACTATAGAATATCTTCTTTTATTTGTATACACTCAGAGTAAAAATACAATGTTGTGCTTTTTGTAAAATAAAGAAAACTAACATGATGCGTGATTTCTCCTCTCCCTCTGAACGAAGTCCAATCTGATAGTTCGCAGAAAATGAACTGTAACTTAGTGAATACTAATCACAGAAAAATTAAACTTATGTCTAAAAAAACGTTAAGATGTCAGGTTTTAAATCATGTAAGTCAAATCGAAAACAAACCTTCTGTGTTTATGTAATCTGTATGAAAAGAGAGCCATGTCAGAAGTCCGTGATTCAGCTCATTATCTGCTAATGCGGCCACGCCCACGGAGCCAGCGCTATTCAGACGCAAATTCAGAGGCAATACATGCATTCATTGTCTCAATCGTGTATTTATTGTCTTGAAAAGTGCTTATCTGGATGTAAAAATCATGGTTAGCGAGCTCTAGAAGACATGCAGTTAGTTCCTGTTTTCTTTTCTTCTATAGTTGAATTTTAGATGAGTTTTTGTTTCTTTAGCGCCCTCCGGCTGCAGTATGAATTGGAAACTCCATTCATGGAATAGCCTCTTCTTCTTTTAGATGAATTTGTGGACTAAAAATGCACAGAGAGCGCCCTCCGACTTCAAGGATGAATTGAAAACACCAGCGCTCATAGTAATGACAATGAATGTTAAATAAATAATAACTCCTCTGTATAGAAAATTGACATAAGCATATGAGAATCCAATATTTCTCCAAATGTGTATGCTTTTAAACTAAAAGCCTATATTCAGACTCTTTGCATCACAGAAATACATTATATTTTAAAGTATAATATAAACCATTACTTTATATTGTAATATTATTTTTCTGTATGTTTCATATATCATGATGAGCTTGAGACATCACAGAAGGTTTTTTTCACAGCCTACCTGACTGAAATGCCTCATTAATATGCAAGTCATTTCAGCTCATTACTATCCAATTCTTTTGTCTTCCCAGGTGAGAATGGCCATTATTCAGTGGTGATTCACGCCTCCTCGCATACTGTGTTTCTTGGCAAAAAGTGTCTTACAAAAACTAAATCAATATATTTTTTTATATGAAGGAGTAGGCAGCATAATTTTTACATAATTTTGAAGCAAAAACTCTAGTTTACAACCTCCAATACCCAAAAGTCTTGTAAACACAGATTTACTATACTTTTTTTGGCCTTATTTCAGTGACTTAAGTTTTTTGTTTTTTCAATAACCACGCATAAATGTTATTCCTTCAAAAACACAAACATGTACATACATGTTCCTCACATATTATGGTAGCCTAGTTTGTGCTGAATACAGTGTAATGACACTTTTTCCATTAATATGTTTATGAACAACTGAAAAAAGCACAAATGTCAGGGCATGTCAAAACTTCTCCAGGCCCCAAATCAGCCTCAGACTCCAGAGGGTTAACGGCATTGTGTATAATGTGAGCTGGGCAGTTTGCGGGCAGGATCTTGCTGTTGATTTTTTTTTAGATTTTGGTAAATGGAGTGTTTTCTGCCGTAATTCACTGCCGCATTGTCAGCCGAGTATGCCGAGATGTTATGGATGCTGAGTTTGTGTTCCTTTAATTTATTCAGTAAGGTGTCAGTGACAGCATCTGCGCTCTCGGCTGCCTGTTCAAAGAAATCAAGAACTCTGTTCAAGCGATCTGTATGATTGTTGGTGGGCCACACAGTGGAACATGGAGGTCAGCTCAGCAGCAGCTATTTTATTATACATGGAATCATCCTGCTTCTTAAAGGACCTTCTTAAAGGTTAACATGTTGGTCTGTTGTATCGCAGTGTTGGTACAGTGTAGTTTGCTGCTAGCATGCAGCCTAACATCTGCCTCCCCTCCGTGAGAAACACCAAACTCTTTCCTACACACTTTGCAGAACGCTTTACTTTCATCGCTTAAGGCTGTGGCAATCCATGGTATATAGGCCTAGCCACCTATGGTATTTTTTTAGAACTTAGAAAAAAGATGCTGCAGCCAATGAGCAGCCGGAGGGGGCTGGTTGCAGGACTACTCAACCTCCGCAGACAGTTTTTAATTTTTATCGGACAATAACTACTCAAGATTTTGCTTTAGTATAATTTTCGGGACAATTAGGGCCAGATTCGGGATTCGGGACAACAGTTTAGATTTCGGGACTGTCCTGAATTTTTCGGGATGTCTGGTCACCCTAAGTGCAGACAAAATGGTTCGTAAAGTAGAACTGAAAATTGTTGACCAAGGAACCACTAAATTCTTTCTGAGACCAATCTCAGAAATAGTTGTTCTCTTTTCTCAGGAATCGTAGAGACTTTCTGAAAGACAAGATGCAAGACAAAAGTTAAATGTCAATAAATAGTGTCATAATTGCATTATACCATGCGGGAGAGTGTGTTGCTCTTAGAAATCAAAATTGTATTTTTTCTGTATTATTTTACTATTTTATTTGTATATATTGTGCATCGCTGGCAAAATACAAACAACACTCATGTGCTTGCTGTGCTGGGGGAAACATACATACGGCTCGCGTGTCTATGGTCCTAACGCAGAGGTGAATGAACAGCACTTTTCTGACATTTGAATTATCCGCTGAAATGCAATCTTATGCAAACATATTTTCCATTTGTGCTGGTAGATCACAGCAAAACAATCCAAATGCACCAAAACTTCTGCTCTGGTCACGTCGCAGGAAAACGCATTTTTGTGTTGTAGCACTGAGGTGCACGAGCACCAATGATATGTCTCTGAATGACAAGAGACAGAGGCGAGAGAAGTGATACTTCCTCATTATTAATACTGCAATTATAATCTTATGCATACTACAGCGCAGTGATTGGATTAAATGAGCTTTTTCTCATAAATAAATGTAGAAACTGTTGACGTCAGCATGTTCGACCAGTCCATACTTGGAGCCAACCAGCACTCCGGATCTTGCCGGTGGTACACGATGACGTCAGATTTTGTGACGTTGCTCCGACTTTTCTTTTCAAACCGGAAGACCGAAATCGCTCTGAAAAATGCAAAAATAACTAATTTCAAATTATAAATTTATGTGTCCTCAGAGTGAGCCCATACATGTGTGTGTCAAATTTGGTGAAAACATTTAGTTTTGGAGTTATAGACATTTATATGTATGAGATCATAAAAAATGACCCATAGATGAGTTTGTTTTGATTTTTTTTTTTGCCACTTCCTATCAAAATTTTGAAATTTGGGCTTTAACATATAGTTAACCAACTAAAGGTCTGTGTTTCCTACGCTGGTTTCGTTTTCGAAGATATTCGCAATTGTTTTTTAAGCGCTAAATCACCACAACGCACAAACCATAAGGCAAAACCTAGCATGTTTGGTATTGTTGGACTCGGCAAGGATTCAGGATATGACTCCCGTGAAAATCAACCACATCAAAAGTTATAAGCATATATATATATATATATATATAGAGAGAGAGAGAGAGAGAGAGAGAGAGAGAGAGGAGTACAAATTCTCTTCAGGGCATTGTGCTGATGACCCATACCAAGTTTCGTAACAATACACTAATGCGTTCATAAAATACAGCATTTTAGCACAAAATTCAAAATGGTCGAAATTGGATATCAATAGACTCTGCATGATGCCCCAAATTTAACGAGACCACATTTATGATTTTTGGACAAATCCATCAGAAGTTAAAAGCAAAAATAGCCATTTTTTGTATCTCCAGACCAGTAGGTGGCGCTATGCAGACATGCTGCATGTTGCTCCAGGTTATGCTTGTGATGACCTACCAAGTTTGGTCTGAATACGATAAAGCGTTGCAGAGATACAGCCTTATGTCTATTTTCGTAAACGCTATGTAAAATTCATTTGTGCCTTTTTCGTGAAAATCAGAGTAACAGCCTAGGAGGAGTTAGAAAAAGTATGTTTTTCACAAAATTCAAAAAAGCGGGAAAATTTTCATGACGGATGCCATAGGATGCCATCTAATCATCTTGAGCCAAGGAATCAGAGGGTTTCTAACCCTTTTGGTTCAAGAGTTATTAGCATAAACATGACTGAAACTTTGGTGGCGCTAGAGGGATTAAGTTAGAGACTCCAAATTTGCTATGGACACAGTTCGGAATGCCCTCTATCAGTGTACCAAATTTCACAACTTTCCCGCAAATGGTTCCATGGGCTGCCATCAGGGACGTGCACAGCCATTTTGGGGGGCAGGGGGTCAAGTGGAAAAAAGGGCACTTCTCATAATTATTTATTTAAAAAATTATAAACAAAACATTAAATACATTAACACAACTCTGATTTCCTTACCAATTTATTTTAATTTCCTCACACTCGCGCAATTGTTTCATACTCCACAGATTTCTACAAAATAATTAGTTCACACAGAGACCATAGTCTCCTTTAGACTAAGCCTTCGGACGCTGGACCGGGAACCCCTGAGGGCTAAAGGCCCAGTCCCTATCAGGATAGCCCTGGTAAACGCGAGATCTCTTGTGAACAAATCTTTTATTTTAAATGACTTCTTCACCTCACATGCTCTGGATGTTTTGTGTGTGACTGAAACTTGGATTAATGGAAGTGATTTAAGCGCATTCTCAGAGGTTTTACCTATCAGCTGCACATATTTTAACTCTCCGAGGTCTTCTGGATGAGGGGGAAGAATAGCGACTATTTTTAAAGAACAGTTTTAACTGTCGCCAACTGTCATTAGACAATTATTCCAGTTTTGAGTTGAATATCTTTGAACTGGGTCATTTCCAGCCAGTGCTCTGCGATGTGATACATCAACCACCAAAGTACAATAAGGATTTCATCAATGACTTTTCTGACTTTTTGTCTGGAATTATGGCGAATTATGACAGGATTTTAATTATTGGTGGAATTAAACAGTGAGCTAATCTCACTGTTTAATTCCACCTGTCAAAGTGTTTTGGATATTGTTGCTCCTTTTAAAATTACTCGTCCTAAGCCAAGAACAGAGCCATGGTTGAATGATATTACTCACACTGTCAGACATGAGTGTAAGAGAGCTGAACGTCAGTGAAAAAAAGCCAAGCTGCAGGTGTCTTTTGACATCTTAAAGGAGACTTGGTACAAATACCAAAAAACTGTTTAAGCTGAAAAAACTAAGTATTTGTCTAATGTTATTCTTAAAAATTCTCCTAAACCTAAAGCTCTTTTTAGCACAATTAATTCTGTACTAAACGCCTCTCAACCTACTTTTTCTGATGTGTCCTCTGACACTTGCAAGAGGTTTTTACCATTTTTTTGTGGATAAGGTATCAGTTATCAGAACGCACATTATACCTCCTTCTGTGGACCCCTCTGTCCTGATCACTTGCTCAGTTGTTTTTAACCAGTTTGAGCCTGTGTCTCTTTCTCTTTTGAAAGATATTATTCATCAGCTGAAACCTGTCCTACAGATGTAGTTCCAGTTTTTGTAGTTTTGATTCCATTGGGCCTGTAGTTCAAGAAATTATAAATAGCAGTTTGACCTTAGGTGTTGTTCCACTAGATTTTAAACATGCTGTGGTCCAACCTCTGATAAAAAAAAAATCCAATCTGGACACGACGGTTCTGTCTAATTATAGACCAATCTCTAAACTCCCCTTCCTTTCTAAAATATAAGGGAAAATAGTCTGTACACAATTGCAATCTTTCTTATATAGACATTCAATTTTAGAAGTATATCAGTCTGGTTTTAAAGCTCTTCATAGCACAGAAACGGCACTTTTAAAGGTTTTTAATGACCTTTTATTGGTTACTGACTCAGGAGACTCAGCAATTCTTATGCTTTTAGATCTCACATCTGCTTTTGACACCATTGATCATAATATCTTACTTTCCCGGTTGGAACATTTTGTTGGTATTAATGGTACTGCTCTGAAGTGGTTTAGGTCATACTTATCAGGACTTTTTCTGTCCATCTTGGTGACCATGTTTCCCCATCAGCACCCCTTCCATTTGGAGTCCCTCAAGGCTCTATTCTCGACCCAATGCTGTTCTCCTTGTATATGCTTCCATTAGGGTCAATTCTCAGGAAATATGACATTTCGTTTCACTGTTATGCAGATGACACACAAATTTATCTGCCACTAAAACAGAAAAATGCCAGTCCTTTAAAACTTCTTTTGACTGTCTCAAAGACATTAAGGATCGGATGGCCTTAAATTTTTTACATTTTAATGAGAGCAAGACTGAAATCATTATATTTGGTTCAAACTGTACTAATAAGACCTCTAACATTGATTTGGGCCCCTTGCTTCCTTATGTTAAATCCACTTGTTAAAAATCTGGGGGTAATAATGGATACAGATTTTAAACTTGACAAACAGATAAACTCGGTAGTCAGGTCAAGTTTTTGTCAGTTAAGACTTTTATCTAAAGTTAAGCCTTTTTTGTCATTTAATGATTTTGAAAGGCTTATACATGTTTTTATTTCATCACGTTTAGACTATTGTAATGCTCTCTATGTTGGTGTCAACCAGGGGTGCGTTTCCCAAAGCGAACTATGGTCGCAAGTTCCGTCGTTACCAATAGAGTTCAATGGGACTAACGACCATGGTTCACTAACGATGCTTTCGGGAAACTCACCCCAGGCCTCTCTCTCACGCTTGCAGTTAGTGCAAAATGCAGCAGCTTGACTTTTAACAAGAACACTGTTAAATATTTTTTTATTTCTTGGGCTTCACTTTCTGACTTTCTCTGTGTCTTGGGATTTTTCCATTGTGCAGCTCATGTGCCTACCTAGACAAAACAACAAGTAGTAGTCCTTGGACACACTGACACTCTCACACGTAACCAGAAGTTGAAGACACACACATTTACGCACATACATTTCTTATTTGTTATTATATTTTGTGAAATGCCATACATGGTAAGGTTTACATGGTAAGTCGTATGATTGGATGCTCAAGCCATCCTGGAGATTGTTGTTTAACCTATGTCTATAAATATGACCCTTCTTCCTGAATAAATCTGAGAATGCTTTGTACCACACTTGATCTGTGTCTGCTTGGTCATTCTCCCGAGATCTCGCGCTGCTGCTGCCACACATCACAGGGGTTGAGGCGCCTGTTTCTTAGTTTCTTTTCTTAACAAACACGTAAACATATTTCGCCCATATTGTTTTTGCTACATTGGCTTCCGGTTCGTTTTAGGATTAATTTTAATGTTTTAATGCTTGCTTATAAATCTTCAAATGGCCTAGCACCAACTTACCTTTCTGACCTTATACAATTGCACATCCCATCAAGGTCTCTGAGGTCTGCTGATCATATGCTGCTGACAGTTCCTAGAGTAAGACTAAAGCACAGGGGTGATCGTGCATTTGCAGTTGCTGCCCCTAAACTCTGGAACTCACTACCTTTGTCTGTGAGGATGGCCCCTAATTTAACTGCTTTTAAAACTAGTCTTAAAACATATTTTTATTCTTTGGCATTTAATACAGTCTGAGAGCTGTGAGGTTTTTTGTTTGTTTCCTAATTCGTAATGTTTTGTATATTGCCCTTTTTATTGTTGTTTGTTTTATGACCCTTTTATTTGTACAGCACTTTGATCAACTACTGTTGTTTTTAAATGTGCTTTAGAAATGAATTAAACTTGAAACTTTAGTATTCACTAGGTTTATCACAAGAGCAAAGGAAACTATGCCTAAATGTGCATGTTTTCTACACTACTATTTTCAAGTAGCTATATATAAATGACTGCACCAAGGAGAGAGACATATTTCACAAATAATTTGTTTATTTTGCACAAATTAATAAATCGTTTTAATTCTTTTGGTGTTATTGTAATTCTTCTAGTTCTTTAACATAGTGGACAATTTTAAGATTTTGGTCTATTTTTGCTTACAAGAAAACAGTGTTGTTTTAAAATGGTGTTTGTTTTAAGTCTATACTACCCTCCGTCTGTTTGCATCAGTAGATTCCTTCTAAATTAACCAAAACAGGCTAATCTGCATATTTAAACACATCAAGAGTTTTTTTCCCTCTGAAATGTTATAATTGCATAGTATGTATTATAACAAATGCCTGCAGAGGGCGCCAAAAGCATGGTAATTGTTGTTGTTACACAGCACGATCAAATCCTTGTTTTTGGCCAACCAGCATAAAATTAGTTAAATAATAATGATATTCAGCCACTTCCTTATGATAAAAATGCTACAACCACTGTAATAATAGTTGAAGTAATTTCCAATTTAAATTGATGTCCACAAGAACATGTGGACATCAAACATGCATGCTCAGAGTGAGGGTTTAAACTTTTATTAATGTATTCTCCTGTGTAAGCATCTAAGAATTATAGCATTATTAAATGCTCTATTATGAGTTTCTAATGGTTTTAATAAATCGTGCATCCTTAGAAAACCTGTCTAATGCGGTTCATGGACTTGTGTCCGTGGAATGCTTCACTTCTGGTATTGACAGCACTACACAGCGCCGCCGCTCCCACCACGCGCATCACGCACTCTGCGTAGGGCACCAAGTGCTGAGGGGGCACCAAAAATAGCCTAATGAAATTTTTTTTTTAAATGCCGGTATTATTTCATTAGCCTATAGAAATATTAGGCACATTTTAGCCATGTATATGTAACAAAAAAAGGGGAACAAGAAAGATATTTAATAATTGCTCTAGTCTAGTCTAGTGCCCCCCCGTGCCGGATGGTCCATTCCGGTTGTTCGCGCGGGCGCCTGCCTGACGCAGTTTGACAGATTTGAGCATGGCTCCGAAAAGACAGCAGGAGTCGGGTGCTGAGAAACGAAAGAAGAAGAAACTGCGAGATGATGACCGTGCATCACTTTCAGGGGTGCGTTTCCCAAAGCGAACTATGGTCGTAAGTTCCGTCGTTACCAATAGAGTTCAATGGGACTTGCGACCATAGTTCACCAACGATGCTTTCGGGAAACGCACCCCAGCTAAGTCCATGTTTAATCATTCATAAATACGGGAAATGTGCTGCATGTGCGTGCTGCTGCTAATCGTAATGCGCCTCGAACTTGCTGACGTTAATGTTAGCATTAGCAAACTATGTTATTATAACTTACAACTTCGGTGCAAGCTAAATTGAGATTTTACTGTTAAACATTACCTATTTTAAAAATAACTGACCTGACGCCAGCTAGCTGTTACTTTTTTTTTTTTTTTTTTTTACTATCTTTCTTTAGATATTGAGCAGTAGTTCATGGTTTATTTTGACGTGACAGTGGTTAATACTTTCTCAGTAACGTTAACAGTTAGCAGTCAGTGCAGTGCACCTGGTAGGCTAACAATTCCTGTTAAATTATATATATATATATATATATATATATATATAAAATATAAAATGTCATTATGAATGATATAAAGCAAACATTACTGTTGATTTGTGTGCATTATTGCACCTCATTCTATTATGCTTTATATTAGATTAGATTTAGATTTACATTTATTTATTCATTTAGCAGATGCTTTTATCTAAAGCGACTTAGAAATGAGAACAATAGAAGCAGTTAAACTAGCCTACTGTGTTTACAAAGTAAGTAAAGTTATGACTTTTAGTCCTCTAAATCTTTGTTTTATTTAAGAAGACTGACTATTCTTGTTTGTACTTATTGATGATTATTTAATTTAATTTATTCAAAGTGACATTGAATTTGCAAAAAAAAAAAAAAGTCTGGATTATTTTGATAATTTTTTTTATTTTGCTATTCTGTTTACTGTTTACAAAGTCAGCAAAGCTGTGAAGATTTTACTTTCTCTTTTAGTGTTCTTAAGTTTTATACTGTGATGCTGCTATTGTGTGTTTTTGGTATTGAGTTATGTTTGGTAATAAAAAGTTAAACTGGCAAAAACAATCGTTTTTTTTTTCTTTTTCTCGGGGTCGGGGTGGGGGGCATCATAAAGGAATTATGCTTAGGGCACCAAAATGGCTAGCAGCGGCACTGGCACTACAGTTACCTTTACCATGGTTTAAAACGCAATGTGTGACACACTAATGTATGTACACATGTTGTATATTGTAATTTTGGAGGAAAAACGTTTATATATATATATATTCATTTCGGTTTAAGTACATGTAAAATGTGATAAGTTGAAAATGGTGATGTATAAGTTATCTTTTGTTGGTTGAGAGCGGGACTCTTATTTTGATACTGTGGACTCGTGAAGAGGAGCATTGTGCGCCGGCGCCCTCACAATTGCTGGGGATTTTGGCGACACACACACGGTGGCTCTGGTCTCCTCATTCTTTCCTGTTTTTACAGGTAATGCTTTTACAACATCCAAGCAATATGCACACGAGTCATTTGTGTTAACTATGTGTATGTTTATTTTATAGAAATTGTATACAAATGTTGCAGTTGATTAAAGATAGTGAAAATGCGTAGGTGATCCGCCATTTTGTGGATGCTGTGATGCTCGCAAAATGCATTTTATGTGACCTATTCAGGCTCCAGTTACTAGGTTCATTACTTTCATTATCTGTTTATTCTTATTATATTTGTTCGATTATCTAGAGTTTATGTGTGTCAAATTACAATGCACTTCTCCGGCTGAGTTTCTGTAAACAGACATCTCAATGCAAATGGATGTATTGTTAATGTGTATGTAATGTTAATGTATATACATCCTGCTAATACAGAGGGAGATTTATGCTGAAGTGATCTGATTATAGAATCAGTAGCTCGTTAAATGTGTAATGTTTATATACATCTTCTTTCATGTTCATTCATGTGGTGGTTTTATATTGCATTATATGCATAAGACAACTTTTGAGTTTTTGAGTTAAGAAACAAAGAGAAAAGCTCAAATGGATGTGTGCAGAAAAAAAAAGGAGAAATGTAAATCTGAAATGTGCATTGTTTGACAGAGTAAAAAGACAAGAAAAGGAAAGAGACATTTGTGTATCAATAAGGAAAAATATATTTTATTGAGAATGCTTTATTGGTTTTACAATGTGAAAACATTGAATAAACAATTGCTGGGGATTTTGGCGACACACACACGGTGGCTCTGGTCTCCTCATTCTTTCCTGTTTTTACAGGTATCTAATCTGCAAACACGGCCTTCTGCACGGGGCCTGTAACAGATTTGTGGGGGCTCGTCCGGGATCGGCTCCTGATGCCCACGGAAGTCGATCCATTAAACCTGATCCTGAAGACCAACGGAGTGCGGACGCTGATGCATTGATCCATTAGGCGAGGACGTCAGTGAGAAGAGGGGTCCAGAAAGCTGGTGACTGCTTGAGTGGCTCGAGGGACTGTGGAAAAGAGGTCATCATGGCTGATCGAGTACGCAAGGGCCTGGTTTGGGACATCAGGAAAAGGCTACTCAACCTGTCCGCCGTTGAACTGTTCCAAGTCGCCAAAAGCATTGGTCCAGTGCCAGAAAGGGACTTCTCTGAACTTGACGCTGAAGATCAAGAGGGCTGCCTTGAATACGTCAATGCCTTTATGTACAGCACTCACCTGCTAGAATCAGAGGACAGAGGTATGACTGAACTTTTGATTTTACAAGGGACTGTGGAGGCTGTTGTTCAAGAGTGTGGTGCTGCAGCGCCTTGTCATCGTCATGGTGAGGTTGAGAGTAATGTTGACGCTGATGATGATGTATGTCCTGCACCCACTTCACATACACACACCTCTACAGGTCACATGATCACTACAGACACTGTGCATGTAAAATTGTCTGAAACTGCATCTGATCTAGGGAGAGTTAGAGGGTTAGATACAAACCCTAGCACCAACCCTACTGTCGGACATTCAGATTTTGAAGAGTTGAGCAGAAAACTCATTCAGTATCTTACACCACACATACAGCACTCCACCCCTAGCCCACATGTGATACACAGTGACACACCTGTGAATAGTAATAATGTTGAACGTACCTCACAGGGGAGCACTGAAAGAGTAGTCTCATTACGAGACCTCTCCTGTCTGCAACGTCGTGAATTTAAGATACAAGGGGGACAAATTGGTGACTATACATCTGACATCACATACGCAAATGTGTGCCGACAGATTGATGACGGAGTCAAAGAGAATTTCAGTGAAGCTGAACTGGTCAGGGGAATATTACGTGCAATTAAACCCGGTAACTTCAAAGAAATGATTATGAATAAGGAAGATATGACAGTAGAAGAGCTTAAGAGGTTCCTGCAGTCACACCTAGGGGACAAAAGCAGCACAGAGTTATTTCAGGAACTAATGTGTGCAAAACAGATGGAGGCCGAAACCCCTCAACAGTTCCTGTACAGGGTAATAGGCCTTAAGCAGAAAATACTCTTCTCTATCAAACAGTCTAACACGGATGTGAGGTACAGCCCAGCCACAATCCAAGATGTGTTCCTTCATACTGTATATCAGGGCCTGGGGCACAAGTATAAAGACGTCAGGAGTGAGCTTAAAGGATTAGTCCACTTTTAAATAAACTTTTCCTGATAATTTACTTACCCCCATGTCATCCAAGATGTCCATGTCTTTCTTTCTTCAGTCGAAAAGAAATTAAAGTTTTTGAAGAAAACATTCCAGGACTTCAATGGGCACCAAACAGTTGAAGGTCAAAATTAGTTTCACTGCAGCTTCAAATTGTTCTTTACAATCCCAGATGAGAAATAAGGGTCTTATTTAGAGAAACAATCACTCATTTTCTTTAAAAAAAAAAAAAAATTATACATTTTAACCAGAAATGCTCATCTTGAACTAGCTCTCTTCTTCTTCTTTGAATTCCAGCAGTGTAGACAATGCTAAGCGTATTACTGCCCTCCACAGGTCAAAGTTTTGAACTAATTTTTATATGCAATATGCTAGTTCAATAGTATATAACAATTAGTTCAAACTTTGACCTGACCTGAATGGCTGACCATAGTATCACAGATGAAGCTATTGTGAGAAATGTAATGAAAATCACTAATGATGAAAATGAGCGAGCACGAAGTTGGGTCCAATAACTCGTCCAAAGCAAAGTAATGCAAGCTCTGCCCAACTTGAGAGTGAACCTGACAGAGGGGTAAAGGAGGCGCCTGCTCAGAAAATTAAAAACGATCCAATAACACAACTTAATGCTCACATTGACGCACTTTACAGTATGATAGATTGCCATGCGGCCAGTCAACACTGAGGCCATAACCTGAACACACCTGTCAATGTTTTGTAAGAGGTCATCTCCCCATAGCGAAGAGCAAAACTCCAGGGTTGCCCCAGGTGTGTTGAAGCCGGACAACAGAACTGCACTCATTGTTTTCTCTGTGGCGAAGAGGGGCACCGGGCTTGAGGATGTCTCCGAAAGCAAAAACCACAGGGAAACGGGAAATGACGGGCACTGCCAAGGGACGACCAGTGACTGAGTCTCCTATGTCCCAAAGCCCTGAGGACTCCATTTTGGCAATCAAATCTAACTCAGTAAACGTAAACCCGCACAAGCATCTCCCTGCTGTAAAACCCAAACCCTCAGTGACAAAGGAATGTATCAGAGGAGTTGACAGTCCATCGCCGCCCGGAACTTAAAAAAGAAACCATTGTCAAATTGATAGGGAAGAAAGCATTGGCCCAGTGTAATCTCAATGGCCTTGCGGTGACAGCTTTGCTTGATACCGGGGCTCAAGTCAGCATGATCGATCGAATCTGGAAATACAAATACTTACCCACTGTAGAAATAAGGCCTCTTGTGGAGTTAATGGGAATGACAGAAAAGTTAGAAGTTTATGCCATCAATGGAGATCTGATTCCCTTTGACGGGTAGGGCTGTCATTACCGTCAACTTACAAGGAAACGACAACCCCGACCTCTCAATTAATGTACCTTTTCTGGTAAGCCACATCCCAATTGAGAGGCCATTGCTTGGCTTTAATGTGGTGGAAAGAGCTAATTCAGGGCCAACCAGAGCGTTTAGTTCCTACCTTAGTTTCATTGCTCTCCAGCGCAATAGCACTATCAAGTGAGGAAGCCCAGACCCTGGTTAGTTTTGTGCAGGCTCCCGAGCACAGCGGACAGCGGGGGCAGGTTGAGAGTAAACCGAGACAAGCGTTTTGATACCAGCAGGTCAGGTAGCATGGGTAAAGTACAGAGTACCACCCAAGATTGATCAGTCTTGCACAGTAGCTCTGTTTGAGCCAGATGAGGACAATGTGCAGTTGGAGCAGCTGGATATAGGCGAAGGGCTTCTGGAATTCCAAAGCTCATACGTTGCAGTCCCTATCGGCAACCACTCTACATGCGACATTACCCTGTCCTCGCAACACAATCCTAGGGTACGTCCACCCTGTCGAGACGGCGTTGGAAGCGGACAGTTCTAAGGAAACAACGGCCAGTTGGAAGGTTCATAGGTGCATCTGTGGCAGTGATGGAGGAAAGCTCAACCTTGTGGCACCCACCTGTCAGTCTCAGCCATCTGAATGAGGACCAGCAAGCAGTGGTTAGGCAAATGCTGCACGAGGAGTCTGCATCCTTTGCCCGGGATGGAAATGATGTGGGCTGCATCCCGAGTCTCCAGATGTCCATCAATCTTAAAGACGACATACCAGTACAACGTGCTTATTCCTCAATTCCAAAGCCCTTGTTCAAAGAAGTAAAGGACTATATCCAAGACCTTCTGGCAAAAGGGTGGATTGTAAAATATAAGTCCCCTTACTCCGCCCCTGTAGTCTGTGTTCGAAAAAAGGATGGCTCAATGCGTTTATGTGTGGACTATCGGCTCCTCAATAGGAAGACCGTACCAGACAGACACCCTTTGCCGAGAATTCAAGACCTGATTGACACCCTGGGAGGGTATTCTTGGTTTAGCATCCTTGACCAGGGAAAAGCTTACCACCAGGGCTTCATAGCCGAGGGTTCAAGACACATGACCGCCTTTATCACTCCGTGGGGGCTATATGAGTGGGTGAGAATTCCGTTCGGCTCCATTCCTGTCCAATGCACCTGTGGCATTCCAGCGCAGCATGGAGGAAGATGCCTGGATGATCTCAGGGATTGAGTGCTGTGCCCCGTATCTTGATGATGCGTTGTGTTATGCCCGGTCATTTGAGGAACATGTAGGAGTGATCCGAAAAGTTCTTCAGACTCTTAGGCGCCACGGAGTAAAACTTAGGCCCGAGAAGTGTGAACTCTTCCGCCAGGAAGTCCGGTATGTGGGTCGCTTAGTGTCGGCAAAAGGAGTGAGAATAGACCCTCACGATCTTGACGCAGTGATAGCACTCAAGAGTCACAGACCTCAGACAGTGGGAGAGGTGCGACAGACTCCTTGGATTCCTTGGATATTATCGCCCATTCATACAAGATTTTTCACGTGTGGCCAAACCAATCTACGAATTACTCCAGACTCAGCCAGGGGCAGCAATGCATCAGTACAGTCAAAGGAAGAGAAAGGGTCCCCAGATGCCCTCCCGAACACCAGTGGAATGGACCATTGAGCACCAGAAAACACTCAGACCTGCTGATTGACATGCTGGTAAATCCACCGGTCTTGGCTTACCCGGATTTCAACCTCCCATTCGTGCTACACACTGATGCATCAGAAAAGGGCCTCGGGGCTATCCTTTATCAGCACCAGGATGGAGGGTTGCGGGTCATCGCATACGGCTCCAGGACCCTTTCTCCAGCTGAAAAGAACTACCGACTGCATAGTGGGAAGCTGGAGTTTCTTGCATTAAAGTGGGCGGTATGCGAGAAGTTTAGGGATTATTTGTTTTACGCCCCCCACTTTACCATTTACACCGATAATAATCCCTTGACCTATGTTATGAGCACTGCAAAACTGAATGCAGTAGGGCCATCGTTGGGTGGGAGAACTGTCCGATTTTCGCTTTGATATCAAACATCGACCTGGTAAAGCGAACATCGATGCTGACACACTATCACGCCTTCCTCTTGATATGGAGAAATATGTTGCAGAGTGTACGGAAGACCTGTCACTAGAGGTGATACGAGCAGTCTGGGATGGGAGTCATGCTGCCAGGAAGAAGGATGTGGCTTGGATTGCAGCACTTAGTATGGCCCATGCAGACATAGACCAGTCCTCCTCTGCTCCCTTGTTGCCACCTCTAAGTAAGGTTGAACTCGCCAAAGCTCAAAGGGATGATCCAGTGATCTGTAGGATAATGGAGATGAAAGAGACAGATGAGGTGCCAGATGAAGACAGTAGGAGAAGGGTGACAGGCCCAGCCAGGAAACTCTTAAGAGAGTGGAGCAAGCTGTCTTTGGAAGATGAATGTCTCTTCAGGCGCGTAGCTGGGAGGAAACAGCTTGTTCTGCCAACCAAGTATAGACAACTTGCTCTGGAGCAACTGCATGATAGGATGGGACATGTGGGCCAAGAAAGAGTAATCCACTTAATGAGGGAGAGGTTCTACTGGCCGCATATGAAGAGAGAAGTAGAGGAGTACATCACCAAAAGGTGCCCATGCATCAAAGCAAAAAAACCAGTGACTCATGTCCGAGCACCCATGGGGAGTATAACTTCCAGCTCACCATTGGAACTTGTCTGCATCGATTATCTGCACTTGGAGCAGAGTCAGGGAGGATATGAGTATATATTAGTTGTCGTTGACCATTTCACTCGATTCGCTCAAGCTTACCCTACGAAAAATAAGTCTGGACGGACAGCGGCTGAGCGGTTGTTCAACGACTACATACCTCGCTTTGGCTACCCAGGGAAGCTACATCACGACCAAGGCAGAGAGTTCGAGAATGAGCTTTTCCGAAACCTCCGACAACTGGCTGGAGTGCGTCACTCAAGAACATCCCCATATCACCCCCAGGGGAACCCAGCTGAGAGATTTAACCGGACTCTCCTGCAGATGCTCCGAACGATAAAAACACAATGGCTGAGAAAGAAAACTAACGTGATGCGTGAACTCTCCTCTCCCTGAACAAAGTCCAATCTGATAGTTCTCTGAAAATGAACTGTAACTTATGAATCAATGACAAAAAAATGACCTTATGTCTAAAGAAACGTTGAAATGTCATGTTTTAAATTGTGCAGGTCAAATCGAAAACAAACTTCTGTGTTTATGTAATCTGTATGAAAAGAGAGCCTTGCAGAAGTCCAAGATTCGTCATTACCCACTAATGCGGCCACGCCCACGGAGCCAGCGCTATTCAGAGGCAAATTCAGAGGCAATACATGTATACATCCAATCGTGTATTTATTGTCTTGAAAAGTGTTTATTTGGATGTTAAAGCCATGGTTAGCGATCTCTAGAAGACATGCCGTTAGTTCCTAGTTCCTTTTCTTCTTTATATGAATTTGTGGCCTAAAGGTGAACAGAGCGCCCTCCGGCTGCAAGTATGAATTGAAAACACAGTATCCAGCACTCATAGTGATGACAATAAATATTACTTCTCAGTATAGAAAATTGACATAAATATATAAGAATCCATCAATATTTCTCCAAATGTGCATGCTTTTAAACTAAAAGCCTATATGAAATGCCATAGAGGTAACATAATTGTTCAGACACTTTGGACATCACAGAAATACATTAATTTTAAAGAATATAATAGAATACCATTATTTTAAATTGCCCAAAGGATTTGAGGGTTTTTTTCTGAACATTAATATGCAAGTCATTTCAGGTCATTATTATGTGATTCTTTTGTCTTCTCAGGTGTAAATGGCCCATTATTCATGCAGATTCACGCCTCCATGCATACTGTGTTTCTTGACAAAAAGTGTCTTACAAAAACTAAATCAATATATTGTTTTATATGAAGGAGTAGGCAGCATAATTTTTACATAATTCTGAAGCAAAAACTTCTACAACCTCCAATACCCAGAAGTCTTGTGAACACAGATTTAATATACTTTTTTTGGCCTTATTTCAGTGACAAGGTTTTTGTTTTTTCAATAACCACACATAAACATTATTCCTTCAAAAATACAAACATGTACATACATGTTCCTCACATATTATTGTAGCCTAGTTTGTGCTGAATACAGTGTAATGACACTTTTGTATTTATATATTTATTTATATGTTAACAACTGAAAAAAGCACAAATGTCAGGGCATGTCAAAACTTCTCCAAGCCCCAAATCAGCCTCAGACTCCAGAGGGTTAACTTGACTCTCCTGCAGATGCTCCGAACAATGGCTGAGAAAGAAAAAACTAAGTGGAAAGATCATCTGCCCCAGATTGTACACGCCTACAATTGCACCCGTCATGAGTCAACTGGGTATTCCCCATTCTACCTACTTTATGGGAGACATCCTCGCCTTCCTATTGACTTGATATTTGGGCTGGTTGAATAAGACAAGGGGCAAACGCCCAAAGGATTTGCTGAACAGTGGGCAAGAAGAATGGGTGAGGCATACCAAATAGCAAGTGAGAACAGCAAGCAGGCAAGTGCAAGAGGTAAAGCCCAGTATGACCTTAAGGTCAGAGGTGTGGTGCTAAGACCCGGAGACAGGGTATTAGTCAGAAATCTCATGAGCGTGGAGGTCCAGGGAAACTCAGACCATACTGGGAAAAAGCATCTATGGGTCGAAGAGCAAGTGGCTGACAACCCAGTGTATAAGGTGAGCCCTGAGAATGGAAGTAAGAAGGGAACACGCACTCTCCATCGAAACCTGCTGTTGTTGGTAAATGACTTACCTGTGGAAACTCCATCAGATCCTGGGAAACCTGGAAAACAGAAGCGAAACAGACTGAAGGACAGAGAGACACAGAGCAAGGAGCTTACTTACCATGGAGGAGAAGAGACTGATTCGGATGAGGATGACACCGGAGAGTATTGGCTGAGGATTCCTTCAAGTTGGACTGAACCTAGAAGAGAGAACACTTACCTGCCAAGTCCAGAACCAAGTCAGGAGAATACTCTGGTAGAGGTGGCACCACCAGCGCTTGCAAGTGGAGAGCAAGATCAAATACACATGTCACTACAAGGGAGAGATACTCAAAGCAGTAGTCAGTCAGTGTATGAACCTGTTCACTGCCCCATATCTTCACCAAGGAGTGAAGAAGACTGTGAAATTGAGAGTCTTCGGATGAGTGATGCAAGGGACTACCCAGTGGAAGAAGATCCGGTCATACTAAGACGATCTGCACGAGAAAGAAAACCAAAGAGAATGTTCACATATGAGACACTGGGTCAACCCTCAATACAACCCCAGACCACACTCAATAGTGTAGCAGCTTATACACTACCATACTTACCTGTGTGGACAACACCTTACCCTGTACCACATACTTTTCAGATTACACCTTACACTGACACCAGCACATTTAGGCCTTTCACATCTATAATGCCAGTGTGTTGAGCAACAGACATGAGATGTTTTTGAAAAAAAAAAGGGGTAAAAAGTAAAAATATTGTGGTTGTGTTTTGTAACTGGAGCCTATTTCATTTTGTCAGGGAGGATGTGACACACTAATGTATGTACACATGTTGTATATTGTAATTTTGGAGGAAAAACGTTTATATATATATATATTCATTTCGGTTTAAGTACATGTAAAATGTGATAAGTTGAAAATGGTGATGTATAAGTTATCTTTTGTTGGTTGAGAGCGGGACTCTTATTTTGATACTGTGGACTCGTGAAGAGGAGCATTGTGCGCCGGCGCCCTCACAATTGCTGGGGATTTTGGCGACACACACACGGTGGCTCTGGTCTCCTCATTCTTTCCTGTTTTTACAGGTAATGCTTTTACAACATCCAAGCAATATGCACACGAGTCATTTGTGTTAACTATGTGTATGTTTATTTTATAGAAATTGTATACAAATGTTGCAGTTGATTAAAGATAGTGAAAATGCGTAGGTGATCCGCCATTTTGTGGATGCTGTGATGCTCGCAAAATGCATTTTATGTGACCTATTCAGGCTCCAGTTACTAGGTTCATTACTTTCATTATCTGTTTATTCTTATTATATTTGTTCGATTATCTAGAGTTTATGTGTGTCAAATTACAATGCACTTCTCCGGCTGAGTTTCTGTAAACAGACATCTCAATGCAAATGGATGTATTGTTAATGTGTATGTAATGTTAATGTATATACATCCTGCTAATACAGAGGGGAGATTTATGCTGAAGTGATCTGATTATAGAATCAGTAGCTCGTTAAATGTGTAATGTTTATATACATCTTCTTTCATGTTCATTCATGTGGTGGTTTTATATTGCATTATATGCATAAGACAACTTTTGAGTTTTTGAGTTAAGAAACAAAGAGAAAAGCTCAAATGGATGTGTGCAGAAAAAAAAAGGAGAAATGTAAATCTGAAATGTGCATTGTTTGACAGAGTAAAAAGACAAGAAAAGGAAAGAGACATTTGTGTATCAATAAGGAAAAATACATTTTATTGAGAATGCTTTATTGGTTTTACAATGTGAAAACATTGAATAAACAATTGCTGGGGATTTTGGCGACACACACACGGTGGCTCTGGTCTCCTCATTCTTTCCTGTTTTTACAGGTATCTAATCTGCAAACACGGCCTTCTGCACGGGGCCTGTAACAAATGCATAGCACATTAAAATAATTGAAATTATAATATGATTATAATATGATTATGATTATAATGATCAAATTATTAACACGTCGTTAAATAAATAAATAATCTCAGCTTTAAATAGCCAAAACTTTCACATGTTTGAGAACATACATAGGCTACCTGAAAGAGATGCACGGGATTCATCTAGGGCTTTTTTTCTTTTTCGCTTCTTATTGCCAGACAGCTGTTGTCTTTTCCCGGGTACAGTTGTCACAAGTTGTCAGCCAACAACAAAGACGAGGTGGGGCGGGGCACACGTGTGTGCGGGATTGGCGTGTCGCGGAGGGAGGGCATCTGAACTTGACAAAGCCGACCTGATATATAGTATTTTTTATTCAGTAAATATATTTGTTCGACAGGGAAGCTGTGTGCAAAAAGGAATATATATTCATTTATTTTTAAAAAAAGCACCCCAGAAAAAAGGGCACTTTCTCTCAAGGAAGAAAAAGGGCAGGTGCTCAAGCCCCCTTTTATGTCTATGTGTGCACGTGCCTGGCTGCCATAGACTCCCAGAGCGGAAGAAACAGCAGAATAATAATGATAAGAAGAAAACTAATGGATACAATAGGTACCTACACATCTTCGGTGCTTGGCCCCTAATAAAGACACAATCAGTGGTTTAATGGATTTAAAAGGTTGTGAGATTGGATGGATAAAAATGTTTCCACATGTTAATATCATGTTACCACAAATTAATATCTTGTGGCCATGACAAAACTAAGTGAACTGAACATGTCCCCTCCCAGTCACCATAGAATAGAAACATTTCAGCACACTGTCTTTTATTTAACAGCTGAACACCACACACACACACACGCACGCACGCACGCACGCACGCACACACACACACACACACACACACACAAAGGGGTGTGACTGCAATAGAAAGCATTATATAGAAATTGAAAAAAAAAAAAATATAGTAATAATTCCTGCATAAATCTGAAAATTTTCACACATAAATGAAGGCCTGGTACTAGAGCACAAAAGCAATGTGAAACAAACATGATTACACACCCACACACACTCAAACACTCACACACATGCACTCATGTTTTGACGTGTCCAGATTCTTGAACAAAAGCCGATGCCATCTTTTTTCTCTAATATTATCAATCTTGCAAGTAAAGAAGTTCATAAAGTCATTACTACTGTGCTCTTTGGAAACATCAGAAGTTGAAGCTTTATTTCTTGTTGATTTAGCCACTGTATCAAATAAATACCTTGGGTTGTGTTTATTTTCTTCTAAAAGTTTTGAAAAATAGGCAGATCTAGCAGTTTTTAAGGCCTTTCTGTACTCAATCATTCTCTCTCTCCACGAAATGCGAAATACTTCTAGTTTTGTTTTCTTCCAGCTGCGCTCCATTTTTCTGCCTGCTACTTTTATGGCCCGAGTGTGCTCATTGTACCATGGCATTGGATTAATTTCCTTAATCTTTTTTAAATGCAAAGGAGCAACAGTCTAATGTGCTGGAAAAGACAGAGGCAATAGTTTCTGTTGCAACATCGAGGTCTTCTAAGCTGTCTGGTATGCTAATGAGATGAAATGAAATGTAAATGTCATCATGTGACCTGGTTCCAATGGTTCTTGAGCTGGAACATAATCTGTATCTGTTTGATTCAGATGAATCGTGTGTCCTAGGTCCAAGCAGTGCTGTGCCAAGACCTAAAGCAAGCACTTCCAAGCAGCATCCATGTTTCCAATTGGAAGAGCATGTGAAGGCCTGTAGAATGAGTTACAAACCTGTCACTCAGGTCTGGAACAACATCTTCATTGGAAATGAGTAAGTCTACAACCCACATTTGACTAGTATAAACCATGTGATTAATGATGTAATGCAGGAGCATGAACAGGAATCAAACACAATTATATTTCTACATTGTAAATCCTCATTAGCGAAAGACTGATCAGAGAGACAACGAGGGACCAAATGAGAATGAAAGAGCTGGGCATTACTCACATCCTGAATGCTGCAGCTATGAAAATGAAACTGAGGATCTTGTTGGGAATGATATGGGAGAAAGACGTGAAAGACACGGTTGACACCGGGGCCAGTTATTACAGAGGCATGAAGATCCGTTATTGTGGCTTGCCTACAACAAAGACTTCCAGCATCAGCAAATACCTCTTGCCAGCTGCCAAATTCATCCACAAGGCTAAAACTCAGAAAGTAAGATTATCAAGTTTTCCGCAGTGACAAACTGTTTGGGATTTTATTTGACTGTCTTTCTGTTTTTATTTTCACAGATAAGGTGCTCATTCACTGCACAGATGGTGTCAACTACGCTCCTACACTTTTTCTGGCATACCTCATGATCCACCAAAACATGACTGTGGAGGATGCCATTGATTATCTGGTAAAGGTGAAATACATCAAGCCCGACATTGACTTCTTGAGGCAGCTGGCAATCCTCAATGAGGAACTTGTGCACAAGTAACAACAAATGCACAGCACATGTACATCGAACCAAACACTATCATAACATCACAGATGATAATTAAACATACTTTATTTTTTACAAAACATCCTATGTTTTGGTTGTGACTGCTGGTAGTGACCACATCACTTTACAGAATTTTAACTCGCATACTAAAACATATTAAAATACTAATGATTTGCATAACCACTAAAATTTGGTTTATTTCCTCAAATAAATGATTGTGTTTACTTTTGTCACTACCAAAACAATGATGACGTGTTTCAGTCATGACTGTTTCGGTAGTGACAATTTTAGATACTTTTCAGCTAAGTTTAAAGATGATAAACAGCACATGATTACCTATCTAAACTAACAAAATTTGAAAAGCACCAAAAAAAGTTTGCTTAATTGCAGAAAAAAAAGTGTATGGTAGTGACGTTCCTTAAAATTACACACAGCTTTTCAGACTTTTGAACACATTTAACTCCCTTGGGTCGGTGGTCACGCCGGCGTGATCACCGCGGTTTTTTTCCTAACCAGTGTGAAAGAGACTCAAAATACTCTGTCAATGTTGCACATACAATTAAGAGTTATACACCATTTTAATCTGTGGAATATCTTCTTTTATTTGTGTACACTCAGAGTAAAAACAAAATGTTGTGCTTTTTGCAAAATAAAGAAAACTAACATGATGCGTGATCTCTTGTCTCCCTCTGAACGAAGTCCAATCTGATAGTTCTCAGAAAATTAACTAACTTAGTGAATACTAATCACAAAAAAATTAGACTTATGTCTAAAAAACATTGAAATGTCAGATTTTAAATCGTGTAAGTCAAATCGAAAACAAATATTCTGTGTTTATGTAATCTGTATGAAAAGAGAGCCATGTCAAAGTCCGTGATTCAGCTCATTATCCGCTAATGCGGCCACGCCCACGGAGGGAGCGCTATTCAGACGCAAATTCAGTCAATACATGCATACATCGTCTCAATCGTGTATTTATTGTCTTGAAAAGTGTTTTGAATAGTTAGCGATCTCTGGCCTCTGTTAGTTCGGTTAGTTCCTGGATTGCCTATTCTTCTTTAGCAGGCATTTGTGGACAAAAGGGGCAGAGCGCCCTCCGGCTGCAAGTATGAATTGAAAACACAGTATCCAGCGCTCATAGTAATGACAATAAATCCTGAATAAATATTATTCCTCTGTATAGAAAATTGACAAACATATGAGAATCCATCAATATTTCTCCAAATGTGCATGCTTTTAAGCTAAAAGCCTATATGAAATGCCATAGAGGTAACATAATTGTTCAGACACTTTGCATCACAGAAATACATTATATTTTAAAGAATATAATAGAATACCATTATTTTAAATTGTAATATTTCACAGTATTGCTGTTTTTTCTGTATGTTTGATTTACATTATGATGAGATTTGAGACATGATCAACAGAGGGTTTTTTCACAGCCTACCTGACTGAAAGAGCTCATTATTTATGCAGCTCTTTATGCGATTCTTTTGTCTTCTCAGGTGAGAATCACCCATTATACATGATGATTCACGCCTCCACGCATACTGTGTTTCTTGACCAAAGATGTTTTAGAAAATTTAAATCTCTCTATTGTTTTATATGAACAAGCAGGCAGCATAATTTTTACCTCATTTTGAAGCAAAAACTCTAGTCTACAACCTCAAATACCCAGAAGTCTTGTGAACAAAGATTTAATATATATTTTTTGGCTTTATTTCAGTGACTTAAGTTTTTTGTTTTTTCAATAACCATGCATAAACATTATTCCTTCAAAAACACAAACATGTACATACATGTTCCTCACATATTATTGTAGCATAGTTTGTGCTGAATACAGTGTAATGACACTTTTTCCATGAATATGTTTTTGAACAACTGAAAAAAGCACAAATGTCAGGGCATGTCAAAACTTCTCCAGGGCCCCAAAAATCCTCAGACCCCTGAGGGTTAACTCAAAATGATGGTACATCTACTATTAAAGAGAGGCTATGAGAGGGAGGGACACAGGAATATTTCCTGATTATAAATGTAGGGGTGTGGTTAAAATCAGTGTTAGTCAATGGACTAAAACATACACTGTTTCAGTTGAATGACATGAAACTGAGGGGCATTTTTTTTTTTTTTACAAAAAGTTTCATGGTTTAAACAGTAAAATATAAAATAAATATATTTTTTAACTTCACTTTAAACAAGAAAAAAAAAAAAAATCAAAAATATATTTTTAAAAACAACACTGAAAAAATTGTTGAATCACAAGTTGAAATTTAGGGGTTAGGTTAAAAGTACCCAATAAATGATTTATTTACATTAAGCGTACTGATATTTTCAATAGATAATAGAAGGATTGTAGTAAACATCTAAAATTTGAATACTTAAATGCTTTTTAAATGTGTTTTTTTGGTTGTGGGACAGCAGTTTGCACTAATTCTGGCCCATATATCATCAAAATAAATTTTACAATATAAATATATTGTTAAAAATCATGATAAAGGAAAATAAAGAGAAAAAGTAAGAAAATAATTTCATTGGTTGTAGTGTTCTGGTTTTAATGGTACCAGCTGCTGTTTTTTCTGTGAACCCGAAATCATCCCATACTCTCATTGACTGTTAACTACATTAGTCCAGTAATATACAGTATCTGACAGAGAGCTTTGATGAGCTGTGATGATGGACATTATACAAGAGGAAGACACATGGAAGTATTAGCTTCTGAAGGGCAGCACTAAATAAAAAAATATGATCTTTAAACAAAATATTAAACAAACTGTACACATCATCATCATCATCATCATCATCATCCTGTTCAAAGTTTACACCCCCGGCTCTTAATGCGTCATTTCCTTCTTAAGCATCAGTAAATGTTTTCACCTTTTGTAATAGTTGCGTTTGAGTCACTCAATTGTCCTCAGTGAGAAAAGATGGACCTCAAAAACATACAGTCATTGTTGGAAAGGTGTCAAATATGGCGAAGATGCTGGAAAACCTGAGAATGTGCAGGACCTGGAGGATTTTTCTGAAGAACAATGAGCAGTTTAACTGTTCAGGGAAAACAAGAGACTCACAAACTATCACAAAACATGAAAACAGTCGTGGATCATCCAGGAAACTTGTTGTCTTGTGGAGTGTATGTAAACATCTGTTATGTGAAATAGCTTATTCATTTTACATGTTTGCAAGGGGTGTAAATATGAGCAGAACTGTAGCTTAGGATGCTTTGATGAAAACAGCATTCAGGTAGGCACATGTAAACTTGACAGCGGGGCGTAGCAGTGTTTCAGTTCAACACAAGCAGTCAGAAATGAGTTAAGTAAAGTTTCTTGAACCTTCTGTAAGTTACTCGTTTTGAAACGAGCATCATTGAAAGAACGTAAACATGTGGTTCAGTAAGTGAGTCAGATGTTGATGGTGAATTCCTGAAGCTTCTTGTGTAGCAGGTACAGGATCTCCATATCAGCTGACAGTCAAGTGTTCCCAGCAATCTGTGGAATGGTGGAATAAAGACAGGACAAAAATGTGGGTGTGATCAGCTCCGGTCTTGCTGGGTTATCTATTTTCCCAAAACATTCACATTAGAACAAACAGAAATGTCAAAAATATACATTATGTCACAATAAATCGTTTTTTATGCAAATCTTCACTTCAGTCTCTTTCTTGCAATTACACAGCGTTTTCATGAAGATCTGTCCATCAGCCAATCACTGTGTAACTCATTTGCATATTCAAAATGCTGTTCAGTGTTACATGACTTTATGTGCTTTCTCACAATCCAAATCAACTAAACAATATCACACATGTATTCAAACATTGAGTTTCTGTAGGTTTTACCCATTTAAGACCTTTCACAAGCATTTTAAAGTGGATTAAACGTTATAATTACTTGATATAAAGACATATTTAAACATATTCACCTTCAATCAACACTGCAGCAGGACATACATAGCATCCAATCGCGGGTGAACATCGCGATTACATTTAATGATTAATCATGCAAAACTGTATCAAAAGGAATCAATTTCCAACGCTTAATACTAACATGTATTCTTTCATCATCCATTCAGATTGACATATAAAACAATCGACTAACCTGTGGAATGGTGGAATAAAGACAGGACAAAAATGTGCGTGTGATCAGCTCCGGTCTTGCTGGGTTATGACGATCAACGCAGCAGACCCGTAACAACACACTGCACTCACATAGCGCCCTCTACTGGTCTGGCAGAACCACCATTCCTTCAATGTATTTTCACATACAGAGAATTAAATACATCAATTGTGACGAACCAACAATTGGGGCATCACACTTGGACCTGGGACAGTTGATGGTCTGGTATCGACCAGATCCAATTCAGATTTTGGCTCAGGAGTGCTTGCATCTGCAACACACACTGGCTCTGGAACAGCTGGATTCCTCCAGAAAAGCCTTTTAAAGAATGTGCCAATAGGTTGGTTTCACGTGACGTCACATTGCTGCTTCGCAAACGCGCGAAATTCAGATGGAGGGCAGGGAGTGAATTAGCGAGGATCTGCAGTCTGTAAAAATGCCAATGTTTTGTGCAGTTTACGGCTGCTCCAATCGTTCTAACCGTGAAAAAGGAAAGGGTTTTTTCAGAGTTCCAAAGATTGTCGTTCATAAAGGTGAGAAATGTAAAAAGCTCACAGAACAACGACGTAAAAAGTGGATTTTAAACGTACGTCTGCGGTCGGGAGGAGCAGAGTCTGCTAATGCCCGTGTCTGCAGTGACCACTTTGTCGGAGGTATGTTAGCTAGCTAACTTTTTTGTGGCTGTGTTTATATATCTTTGTCGTTAAATGCAAATTTACTTAGTAATGATTATTAAGTTACCGGTAGTCTAATATGGACTTCATTGTGACTGTTTAGGCTGCCCTAGCGCTTCGGTTGACGTTGAGTCGGTAGACTGGGCTCCGACAGTCAACCTCGGTTACCAAAAAACTAAGCCCAAATCAGAGGCATCTCTGCAACGAGAGCAGAGGATGAAGCTCAAGGAAGACAAACAAAGACGGTCGGAATGTGCAGAGGCTATGTTGAATCTCCAACAGACAGCTGAGAGCCCGGATCTAACGCAGACAGCCGAGAGCTCCGAACCGAATCAGTCAGCTGACAACTCACAGTCAAAGGACATCAGTGGGAATGGGACATTAAATGATCAAGGTAAATTATTGTGCTAAGATGTGTAACTAGCATTATTATTAAATGTTACAAATGTGATTGTCAGAAAATCACCCTGTGTAATTGGACCAGAGAACTTGCATGTTTGTAAAAAGGTTGTCAAAAAGATAACTTCACATAAACGCACATAATTCATATTCATGAATTTCAGGTGAAACTCGAGAAATTAGGATATTGTGCAAAAGTTCATTTATTTCAGTAATTCAACTTAAAAGGTGAAACTAATATATTATATAGTCATGCAAAGTGAGATATTTCATGCCGATATCTGTTATAATTGAAATGATTATGGCTTACAGCTTATGAAACCCCAAATTCAAAATTAGAATATTGTGAAAAATGTTTTGCCTTTTAAGTTGAATTATTGAAATAAATTAACTTTTGCACAATACTCTAATTTTGAGTTTCACCTGTTATGTTTCACCTGTGAGTTTCACTAATTATGCTCCCGACTGCTATATTGCAGACTATGTAGATGCCGGATGCCAGACTGAACTAACGATGGATGACATTGAGAAGATGGAGGATGTTCTGAGACAGAACACAACAGAGCTGGGAGATCTTCGGACCAAAGCACTGGACGCACAGTTCAACCAGGAGTCCTTTGAAAAAAATGAAGACAAGACAAAGTTCTACACAGGGCTTCCCAACTTCTTGGTTTTAATGCAGATTTTTGAGCTGTGTGAACCCTACATCACATGTGGTCCTATGTCTGTGCTGTCTAAATTTCAACAGTTCATCTTAGTTTTGATGAAGCTGAGACTAAATCTCCCACTGAAAGATTTAGCTTTTAGGTTCAAGATCTCTCTGCCCACTGCTTCTAGAGTTTGGCATAAAGTAATTGACATACTTCATGACAGGTTAGAATTTCAAATTGAGTGGCCAGAGCGGCATGTACTTCAAGCTACAATGCCAATGGCATTCAGACAGGCATTTGGATGTAAAGTTGCTGTGATAGTTGATTGTTTTGAAGTTTTTATTGAGAAGCCCTCTAATTTACTAGCCCAAGCTCAAACGTGGTCAAATTACAAGCATCACCATACTGTAAAATTTCTGCTTGGTGTTGCACCCCAAGGCTATGTCACTTACATATCTTGTGCCTGGGGAGGGAGAGTCAGCGATAAACAGATCACAATAGAGAGTGGCCTCCTAAAAAACCTGTTACCTGGAGATACTGTTCTAGCAGACCGTGGGTTCAATATTGGTGATAGTGTGGGATTTTACTGTGCTTCACTACAGATACCTGCATTTACCAAGGGGAGAAAACAGCTGTCAGCGTATGAGGTGGCAGAAACTAGAAAAATAGCGAATTTGCGTATTCATGTTGAGAGAGTCATCGGTTTAGTCAGAAGAAAATATCAGATTCTGCAAAGCAGGGCTATGCCCATAGAGCACATGGCAACAAAACCAGGTGAGGCACTAGCAATGATTGACAAGATTGGGGTTATTTGCTGTGTCTTGTCTAATCTTTGTGAGTCTGTTGTCCCATTAGAGTAAGGAGAAAGGGAAGGAGAAGAGGGAGGGACATCATTTTGTTAATATGTTTTAAATGTAATATTTTTATCCAATAATCCAATTGTACTGGCGATATGTATTATATGTAATGAAATAGATTCCAATTTATTATTGCACACCATGTTCTTGTAGTTATTATAACAATTGTTGAAAAATCTAATCTTGTAAATAAACCACCATGTATTATTCTGTATTCTCAATAGCATTTAATCATAACAATATTCAAAATGTCATGTCTCATACAACAGTATTGATATAACGGCAATGTATCACACAGCCCACTTTCAAGAGTGCCTGGAACTAAGTACATAACGTTTCATCATATTTTACACATGTAAGTTTGTAACTTGCTGTCCCAGTATTTCTGGAAGTAAACAGTTTCTAAAAAAAGCACTCAACTTTAGGAATCACATCATCCCAAAGTTCAAAATCAGGCAAAATCCTTTCCACAAAAATGTCATTACAGTTCCACACAACAAAGTCACAGTACTCAGCACCTACAATGTGAAGCTGTGCCTGAACTTGGTAGTAGTAGTCATGACTTCGGTCCAGTTTAACATTATCTCCATCATTGATGAGGCAGAAACTCTTTTCCCCTGCACACATGCGCAGATTGGCTTCATCCTGGTGAGAGTGTGGGCACTAAAATAACAGTGAGAAGGACATATGAACAATAGATTAAAGGAAAACACCATCGTTTTTCAATATTTTACTATGTTCTTACCTCAATTTAGAGAAATTAATACATACCTATCTTTTTTCAATGTGTGCACTTCATCTTTGCACAGCGCATCATGAATGTGTTAGCATTTAGCCTAACCCAATTAATTCCTTAGGATCCAAGCAGGGATGAATTTAGAAGCCACTAAACACTTCCATGTTTTCCTTATTAAAAGACGGTTACATGAGTAGTTACACGAGTAAGTATGGTGGCACAAAATAAAACGTGGCGATTTTTTAAGTGGATAAAAAATGAGAACTATATTGTATGGCGGAAGAGCACTTAGTTTGCAGCACTTCAACCTCAGCACGCAGTAACATCATCTCCTAAAAACCCACCCTCCCCCACTCAAACTTCTGAAGTCAGGAGTGATGTTACTGAGCGCTGAGGTCGAAGTGCTGCAAACTAAGTGCTCTTCCGCCATATGATATAGTTATTTTTTTATCCGCTTAGAAAATCGCCACGTTTTATTTTGTGCCACCATACTTACTCGTGTAACTACTCATGTAACCGTCTTTTAATAAGTAAAACATGGAAGTGTTTAGTGGCTTCTAAATTCATCCCTGTTTGGATCCTAAGAAATGAATGGGGCTAGGCTTAATGCTAACACATTCACAACGCACTGGGCAAAGATGAAGTGCACACATTGAAAAAAGACAGGTATGTATTCATTTGTCTAAGTTAAGATTCGTTTTCCTTTAACAAAGATAATTTCTGCCTTTTTGCTCAGTTTAGGACTTGAGACTTGACTCGTACTAGAGATATAGGGAATTTACTACAACAGAGACTGTAATGTTACCTTAATCTCGCAGATGCCAGTTCCGTGACAGTCACAAGCGACAATCCCATCAGGGGAGGACCCCATGTATGGCCACTTGGGGTTCAGCCAGAGACCACTGTCCATACAGGAGAAGCCTGCATGCTCCCGAACCATCAGCTTCTCATATGCTCCTCTGGCTTGTGCTTCATGTTTGCATCCATAACTGTACACAGTACACATGCAACACATGAAACGGAAATTATTACTTTGTATTGCACATGTAGAGCAAGTTCAGTGATTTAAATGCCATTAACCTAACCCCTATACTTAGTTCTAATCCTGCATAACCCTAGTCTTATAACCCTATAACTAATGTTTATCTTTCAGGGCTGTCCATACCATGAATCAACTATGAAAACAGTAAACATTTGTTCATATCCCATTTGTTCATGCCTCATACCCCAAATCTTACCTTTGCCTTTCCCTAATTCAAACCCTAAATACCTTGTAGCGGCTGTGGTGAACCTATATGCTTCTGGGTAGCATATGCCCTTGATCAAGCTCTTGGATGGCTGCTGGGGGTTGGTCTTAAGAACTTGTTTCAGCTTTGAGGCCGTTACACGTCCTGCTCTTTGCCTAAACCAAACCCTGCTTGCACTCTGACTTCGAGTTGCCCTCTCTACAGCCTGAACTTGAGACAGGGTGAGCTCTTCTAGCTGGAAATCCTGGCATAGCTCTCCAAGCTCTTTGGGGGGAAGCTGCAGAGTCTCTGGTGTTCTGTATTCAAGAACAGTTTTAGGAAGCATGCAAGATTTGGGGATGAATTCTTTGTGGTAAGGCTCCCTAGCCATCAGTGCTGCACTCCTTGGACAGTTTTTGCTTAATGTCTCAAAAAACCTAGCATATGTTTCTGACCCTCTCTTCACTCTTGGGCATGGAAGTGATTTCCCAACCTTGTTGTCAGTTGTCCTGCCATCAATGGAACGGTCAAGCTTTATTTTTTTTGCTTTTGCTGAGGAGAAGTCAATCAGAGCTACTGGAGCAGCAGGAATCTGAAAATAAGTTAACACAAAGAAGATCATTAACTCCACATTTCTGGGGTCCATAACATATCTATATGCAGTTTAAATCTGCCGTTTATCCGATGGCTGTGAGGAAAACAGGTAAGGCTATCATCACAGGATTGAGATGCCAAACTGTATTTATGTGGGTCTTTGTTGTCTTAACTCCTCTTTGCCCAACAGGGAAATTGTGACTGACCACAATGTCACAAGCTACACAGATTTAGGCAGAATATAGAATAGAAATACTTTAATAATCACCGACATTAGGTAAGATGAAATATAATGAACATCCCCTCATAGAGGAGGAAATGTAGACGAAAGGCAAGCAATCTACTTGTCTACTGTATGTTGTGTCCTGATGAATTAACCAGAGTAAAGACATAACCAAAGGGGCACAATATAAACATCAAAAAAGGATAGTTCACCCAAAAATGAAAATTCTGTCATCATTTACTCACTCTCATGTTGTTACAAACCCACATAAATTTCTTTGTTCTGATGAACACTAAGGAAGATGTTTAGAGAAATGTTTGTAATTAAACCGTTCGTGGACCCCATTTACTTCCATAGCAGGATAAAGGAATACTATGTAAGTAAATGGGGTCCACAAACGGTTTGGTTACAAACATTTCTCAAAATGTCTTCCTTTGTGTTCATCAGAACAAAGAAATTTATGTGGGTTTGCAACAACATGAGAGTGAGTGATGACAGAATTTTCATTTTTGGGTGAACTATCCTTTTAATTTATTAACATCATAATTTAGCCTACTGTTAAACAGTGTCCCAAAATAACATTCTGTCCCACATTAGGTTTGCTGTGAACGTGTCACCTTACCTTTTTTACATGTGATGGCATGAGCCACTTGCACTGCTCTGTTGTGCAGGAAGCTGAATCTCGCATCTTTACCCCAACTTCAATGGAAAAAAGAACTGCCCCTACATGAGAACACGATTCTGATAGTCTGTGAACAGAACACAATATGACATTTTTTAAACCTCAAATGCAATCTGCACAAGTGGCAAAGTGCCATATATATCAGCACATTTTGATGATGTGCAATATAGCCTACTTATACTAATATGGATGGAGTAGCACTTTACATTAATCAACATGTTTATTCCTTAAAGCTCTCTCTCCGCTGGTTCTGAAGTACACAGTATGCTAGCAGTAAGGTGTGTGTGTGTGTGTGTGTGTGTGTGATCTCGTTGTAAACATCCCTAGCCAACATAAATTACTTACCCTGCCATGCAATTGCAATGAGCTGCAATGACTTCTCCAGCCTCCTTCGTAATAATCCAGGTCTTCAGAGGTGTTTCGCTTGACCTCTGAGAGTGGTTTACCTTGGAACATAGACGACTGTCAGACTAACGTCGTCGTAAAGATGTGTTGCGTTACTGCTAGCCTCTTAGCACAAAAAAATATAACAAACACTCACTCTGGCGAAGACCAAACGATGATCATCGTGGAGCCGTTTGACACCGAGGTTGTGGACCCATCCGTTGACAAAAAAGTTGTATGCCTCCAGACTTTTATAGGCCTTCATTTGCTGTCTGTTGTAGTACGATGTCTGAAGGACCAGATAGTTGGTGATGTCAACAGCCTCAACTGTCGGTAAATCTTTCAGTTCTACTGAAAACTCACTCATCTTCATGAGGTACGGGTCACGTCCAACATATCTGTTAATTAACTCCTTGTATCTATGTCTTGAAACTGGATCTAAATCCGTACAATACTGACTTTCTGCAACGGTTTCCTCTATAGACGTATTCTCCATGTTTACTTCCTACCCTCCATCTGCCTTCTTCCCGCCCTCGCGCGTCATCATAATCACGTGACTGAAACCCTGCAATTGTGTTCATCCACCCATTGGTACTTTCTGGGGAAAAAAAAAAAAAAGCAAATAATGTGTTATTAGAAACATTTCTAACAACATATTACCCTAGTGAAAAAAATGAATATTTGAAATGCATTTATTTTGTGCTAAATCCTACTAATACATTCCTAAATGTAGGAAACACTACGGATTCAAACCCGGGTCGCTGCCACACAAGTGCACTCGGTTTGTTTTCGATTTGACTTACACAATTTAAAACCTGACATTTCAACGTTTTTTTAGACATAAGTCTAATTTTAAAATGGTGTATAACTCTTAATTGTATGTGCAACATTGACAGAGTATTTTGAGTCTCTTTCACACTGGTTAGAAAAAAAACGCGGTGATCACGCCGGCGTGACCGCCGACCCGAGGGAGTTAACTATGTACCGATTCAGGCTGCGGCCCCTTTAAAGGCAGGGTAGGTAAAAAATGTTGTTCCAAATTTGTTTAAACTTTCTATATATATCCATGCATAATTAAAATGTAAGAACTCTGATAAAAAGAGTATAAAAATCGAGTGACTCTATACCGTTTAATCTGTATTAAACACAGCTCATTATTTCCATCCGGGACGAAACATAGGATTGGCTTAGGCGACTGTCACTCTCTCGCAACCATGGCAACCACCCTTTTGCCACACATGACCTGCCCACTTGCGCGCGCACATTTGATTTGGGGAATTCAAGAGGCATGGATCCTAGGAATACCAAAACAATGGCAGAGAAACAGCAAGCAAAATTCACAGTACCGGCCTATGCAGTTAGTGAAGGCAAACTAGGCAAAAAAAGGAAGACAGTAACAGTACAAGAAAAGGCAATGAACAAAAAGTCTTTGGATAAACAAAGAAATAAAATGCGAGTTAATATCGGCGTGGCTTTCCAGCGATGGCGAGAACTGAGGGAACTCAAGGGGCTGAAAAGTGACTCCTTGATGGCTTTATTTCTGCTGGACAGGTAAATCTTTCTTTTTGTATTTTGATCATACATATTTTTTCATGATGCATGTGTCATTAGCACACGTAGCTGCGTAATATAGCTAACATAACATTACTTAGCGAGCCGTAGTAGAGACGATAAATAATCTATAGGCCTAGCTCAAGATGATAGCTATAGTGTTGAATTGTGCATAATTTTGCTTTAGATAACTAAATACATGTTTAACAGATAGTAGGCCTAACGTTACTCCGCATCTAGGAACTTTTCTTAGAACTATATTTACCCTCTAACTCTTTTACCATGTTCACCTGTAAGTTTACCTGCACGTTTTTTTTTCGCCTTTGTTTTGTTTTATATTCTCTACCTATGTTTACTGATGTCTTTATCTTGTATCTGTGTGTGTCGTACACACTTTGTTGTATGTGTGTGTTATTATTTTTGTGTCTGCAATGCAGTTGTGAGTTGATATTTGAGTGTATGTTACTCTGTTTATCTGTAGAACAACGTATATGTTATGAATCTTACACGAAATTCATCTTCATCACAGTGTAAATGATGGTAATGGAAAAACGTGTATCATGCAACCTGTTTTTAGCTTTGCCTTATAGATAACTAGCTCGTTAGCGAATCAAAAAATATATATTTTAAACTTTACCAATATCAATATGCTAGCTTGATAGTGAGTACTAAAATACATCTTGTTTGTTTATCTTCATAATTATAAAGTTATTTTTATTACATGTGATTCTGACATGATGTCACTACATGCACTGTGCTCCTTCCTCTCCGCTCGTCTCAGGTAAATAATGCGTCTTCCAGCTCAGTGGTCGGAGTCGCACGTTCATGCGTTTTGGGGGCGTGGCTTTGGAAGGAGCCCAGAAGGGAGGGGGTGGAGTGAATGGAAATAATGAGCTGTCTTTAAAACAGTCGTGAGAGGTCTACAGACACTCGATTTTTATACTTTCTTTTTCAGAGTACTTACATTTTAATTATGTATTGATATATAAATAAAGTTTAAACAAATTTTGAAAAAAAGTTTTTTATAAATTTTTTTTACCTACCCTGCCTTTAAATCGCGCGCTCCCTGCAAGTGTTTAAAAATGAAAATAGCGACGACTCTTGTCTCCGTGAATACAGTAAGAAACGATGGTAACATTAACCACATTTAACAGTACATTAGCAACGTGCTAACGAAACATTCACAAAAAGACAATTCACAAATATCACTAAAAATATCATGTAATCATGGATCATGTCAGTTATTATCACTCCATCTGCCATTTTTCGCTGTTGTCCTTGCTTGCTTACCTGGTCTGATGATTCAGCTCTGCACAGATTCAGACGTTAATACTGGCTTGTGTAATGCCTTGAACATGAGCTGGCATATGCAAATATTGGGGGCGTACATATTAATGATCCCGACTGTTATGTAACAGTCGGTGTTATGTTGAGATTCGCCTGTTCTTTGGAGGTCTTTTAAACAAATGAGATTTACATAAGAAGGAGGAAGCAGTGGTGTTTGAGACTCACTGTATGTCTTTTCCATGTACTGAACTCTTGTTATTCAACTATGCCATGGTAAATTCAATTTTTGATTCTAGGGCACCTTTAATTCACTACGTTCGTATTGTTTACATTACATTATATGCACTCAGGCGCCTATTGCCAACAAAACAGACATTTGATGCAGTTATACTCACCACCTGCTCTTCCGACTCATGACCGGGATCATCATCGCTGTGACCGCTCCATCTTTCAAATGATCTGTAAACTGGGCCTTGTTTATGAAATCATAAGCACTGATCCTGAGGGCTCGAGCAGCCACAGAAAAACACGAGATATTCTACATTCATTTTAACCAATAAAAATGTGATTGCAACTATCGTTTTCTATGGTTATTTTAATAACAGATAATCGAGAGCACATCAATGTAATGCGTGAGCACAAAGTCCTGTGACCTGTGCAGCGCTACCGACGACTTCCGTAAACCCGAACGCGCTGGTCAACGCGCGCCCTTCCGGGAGAAGTGCCCGTACAAGGAAATTCCGCCCTCGTTGACGTCACTCAGGACCACGCTTGAAAAAGAAATCTGACCTCTGTGATGATTTGGAAGAGAATTTTTGGAACAGAAATACTCCGTCATACGTCCAACTCATGTTTTGAAACTTTGGCCGTGTTTAGCATGAGAATCCAACTCTTTAACAGCGTAAATAAGTCAGAATACATGAAATAGCATTATACCCCCCTTTAATGTTGAGCTTAACAATGAACAATACTTTTATTAACCTTATTTAATGCTACAGGACTCTTATTGTAAAGTGTTACCATTTCCTATAATTGTTTTGTTTTTGCACACAAAAAGTATTCTCATTGCGTCAAAAATTAAGGTTAAAGATTGGTTTTGGCCTTGTGTAAGTGTTCATGAATTTTTTTAAATGTTTTAAATAGATTACTATTGCTCATTTGTCAAATATGTCAGTGTTATGATTGTTATTTCACTTATTCACTCCAAAATGTCTAATTTGGGCCGTTTTGGTTTTACATTTTGTAGTTCCAGGGTTCCTACACAATTTCCATTTCAAAATTCCATACTTTTCCAGACTCAAATTTCCAGACCTCCTTCCAAACGACATCCTTTTCTGATTCATCCATTCTGCTCTGTGTTTGCTCTGTTGTCGGTATTTGTTATTGGTATCAAAACATTTCTATAGAGTAGCCTATGAGTATGAGTATGAGTAGCCTACACAAGCGCAGTATCAGTTTCCATAATATTTTCGAAATTCATAAGTTTGTAAACATCTGCAAAGTCAAAAGTTGTGTGAAAGGTGTGTAGGAACCTAGTTGTCGTAGGGGGATTTTTGTGATTTTAACATGTAAACAAAGTATTCTGGTGCACTCTGACAAGAACATAAATGGAAAAAACATTTGCTTCAAGTAAATAATAATAATAATATTATTAATAATAATAAATTATTGGCAGTAGGGCTAAGCATTGACACAAATTTCACAACTGAATTTGATTTTGATTCAGAAGCTTGCGATTTGATTTGATTTCCTTTGATTCAGTATTAATTATTTTGGGACCTATCAGGTACAGTACATGGCAAATTTCCTCAAAGAAAAAAAAATCTCTCTCAACTAATGCTGTAATTTATACAAGGATAAAGATTATACAATCATTATACAAACATTATAATATTAGGTTAAAATTGATTTGCAAGCTACTTACATATAGGCTAAATTACATATAAGGAAGTTTTATATAAATTTTTAATGACAATTAAATTATTTTTTTTAGGCCTAAAAATTTAAATGGTGGCTGTCATGAAACAGATTTATACATTCAATATTGAAGCATATGTTAAGTACAAATACAATGAATATGCAATAGCCTATAGTGCATATATTTAGCAAAATGCTCCTCTCGAAGTTCATTTTTGTAGCTGACATTAGTTTTTGGACATTGAACGGCTTTTTCTGTGACATTTTTACAAGCTGTTTTATTGACGCCTTTCTGCGGTTGAAACAATGGTTGATCGATTACATGTGGCATGATACGGATTTTCGGTAAGTTTTGGCAACATACCTTCGGATGTTCATTTATGTTTATTTTGTGTTGTAACTAGTAAAGCGGAAGAGATGTTTTGGCATTGCATGACCCTTGGCTGGCCTTGTGCAGTAAATGTTTGATATGAGGACCTGATGTTCACTGTGATATGGTCAATAAAAATCTTATCCAATAACTCACTGTTATTTATTTTGATTAAATGACATCAACAGGTTAAAAAAAAAGTATAGTAAAAGTATAATGGTTAGGAAATCAACTAAAAAGCAGCAAAAGTTCATGCAACAAGATATCTAATTTTGTACATATTGAACTGTACTCAAAAAAATGACCATGCCATTGGATTCAGATGGTTGTAGAAGGATTAATATGTTCTCTCAGCTGCTCGACTTTTTCAGGAATTAGAGGACTGTCAAACTGTGGAACATTCACCACGGTGTGTGGATCCACAATATACCCACTGTCCCCGAAGTCGATGTAAGCGCTGTAATATAGCACTTTTTACAATGCAGAATGTGTCAAAGCAGCTTTACATTTATAACTGGTACATTATTTTGGCTGCACAGCAGCTCTTAAAGAATAGTGTCAATGCAGGCAGATCAAAAGCACTGTTGAATAAATGTCAAGAATACTGTTGATTATCAAATGTCAAGTGTCCCCAACTAAGCAAGCCAAAGGCGACAGCGGCAAGGAACCCAAACTCCATCAGGTGACATCAGGTGGCAAACAAGTGGCAAATAGTTGTTAAAATGGAGAAAAAAAACCTTGGGAGAAACCAGGCTTAGTCGGGGGCCAGTTCTCCTCTGGCGAACAGTGCTTTGTTACGATTCAGGTTGCTATCATAAGTCTGATAGGATCGCAACAATCATTTCAGTTCCATCCAGTTGAGGATCGTATTCATCACGCCGGTATGGATGGTCTGTTGAGGAACTGTGGCACTGGCTGTCGTGTTGATGAGGCCTTCACAGTGGATGATCTAGTCGACTCGATCTCTGCTGATACTTCAGGGCTGCGTTGTGGTCGTGTCATGGCGCCGGTCCTTGGTCTCAGCTGGATACGGCCTGGATCCGGTTGACTATGGTAAACCTCGGGATAAACAGAAAGACTAATGTTAGCGTAGATGCCATTCTTCTTCTGATGTAACGAGTACATCTGGTGTTATAGGAAGTGTTCCCGGTTCTGGCTGACCTAATTTATGCAGCCTAATAATCCTTTAACAGATTTGAAAATATAAATATATAATGTGTTATGTGTATGCCAGGTTAAAGAGATGCGTTTTTAGTCTAGATTTAAACTGACAGAGTGTGTCTGCATCCCGAACAATGCTAGGAAGATTGTTCCAGAGTTTAGGTGCCAAATAGGAGAAGGATCTACCACCTGCGGTTGATTTTGATATTCTAGGTATTATCAGCTGGCCTGAATTCTGAGATCGCAATAGACATGAAGGACTATAATGTATTAAGAGCTCACTTAGGTACTGGGGAGCTAAACCATTTAGTGCTTTTTAAGTAATTAGCAAGATTTTAAAATCTATACGATGTTTAACAAAATATAAATATATATATATATATATTTATTTATTTATTTATTTATTTATTTTTGGGGGGGGGATGCTGTTCACTTTATTTAAACTATTTATTTTGATTTCTGGTTCAAATGTTTCTGGTTCAAATGTGATTGCTTCATGTTAAATTGATTTGAAATGGTTACTAAAACTCACTTGATGTTTTCATTTTGAAATAACATGTTTCAGTCAAGTAACCCAATCAAACAGGATTTTCACTTCCCATCATGCTTTGCACTGGGCTGAATTGGGAGAGTAAATGTTGAAAAAGTGTTATTTTATATATTTTTAAGAAAGATGAGAATATGGAGAGACTTCTTACTGTTTATTGCTCTATTATGTAAAAGTTTTTGTTATGTTAGTGTTTTTTGGAGATTACCGTTGTGGTGAAGTGTAGAGCTTGTGTTTGGGTTGAGGACCTGCTAATAAGATTTGCCTTTTCTTATATAATGAAGTAACCACTATGATAGTGCTTTGGATCAAACTAGTATCATTTCTAGACTGCCAACACCAATTATCATAAATAATGTAAATAGTTGTGTTTAGTTTGTTGCTAAAGGACAAAACAAAAGCATTAATAATCATAGGATTATTGGAATTCATCTATTTAAAAAGAATTCATTACAAACAGATTTCCAGCCATTTCCTTTTTTTCACTCGACTACATAAAACGAACGAATTTTATTGAAATTATTTCAAAAAAAAAACGTAACGTAACGTCAGAAGAAAGTAACAAAAGGAACCTAAACGAAGAGTCTAAGTACGCTAAAATTCGAAAAGAATCAAGTAAGGTACAAAAGATCAGTTGGAGAGAGTACGATTAAGTCTAATCGTGTCAACCAAAATTAAATTAGAAAACAAAATTAAGTCCTGAGGTATCAGGTCCAAAATCATTAGACATGTTAGACAAAGTCTTTCGGTAAAAAATTTGGTACTAAATCTATTCTAGATTAAGGCCTATCCTGTCTTAATTTAAACCCTGTCCAGGAAACTGCCCCTATACGAAGAGGCAAATATTTGTTAATATTTCATCAACTTAATATTTATAAGATGTATTTAACATTGTCAAACTTAATGTATTCAATTTACAATGTTTTAACTTATAGTCTGTGGAAAGTTAAAATTTTTTTAAAAGTGCCCTAGAATTGAAAATCGAATTTACCTCGGCATAGTTAAATAATTAAAGTTCTGTACATGGAATTGACATACAGTGAGTCTCAAACACCATTGTTTCCTCCTCCCTCCTTATGTAAATTTGATTTGTGCAAAAGACCTCTGAAGAAAAAGGCGAATCTCAACATAACACCAACTGTGACGCAACAGTCGGGATCATTAATATGTACGCCCCCAACTTTTGCATATGCCAGCCCATGTTCAAGGCATTAGACAAGGCAGTATTAACGTTTGGAGCAGCACAGCCGAATCAACAGACTTTATGCAGGTAAGAAAGCAAGGACAACAATGAAAAATGGCAGATGGAGCAATAAAATGATCCATGATATCATGATATTTTCAGTGATATTTGTAAACTGTCTTTCTAAATGTTTCATTAGCATGTTGCTAATGTACTGTTAAATGTGGTTAAAGTTACCATCATTTATTACTGTATTCAAGGAGACAAGAGCTGTCGCCATTTTCATTATTAAACACTTGCAGTCTGTATAATGCACAAACACAACTTCATTCTTTACAAATCTCTCCAACAGTGTGTAATGTTAGCTTTAGCCATGGAGCACAGCCTCAAACTCATTCAGAATCAAATGTAAACATCCAAATTAATATAATACTTACATGATCTGATATGCTGCACGACGAAAACTTTGTAAAGATCCATTTTGAGGGTTATATTAGCTGTGTGAACTTTATGCAATGTGTTATAGAGTTGCGAGCTCGGGGGCGGGGAGCACAAGGATTTAAAGGGGACACGCGCTGAATCGGCGCATATTTAATTATGCCCCAAAATAGGCAGTTAAAAAATTTAATAAAAAAACATCTATGGGGTATTTTGAGCTGAAACTTCAGACACATTCAGGGCACACCTTAGACTTATATTACATCTTGTAAAAAAGTGTTCTAGGTTTTTCATGGTTTTTTGAAGCTTTGATTGTGTTTATAGTGTGCAATATAACATGTGTTCATGTTTCGCGTGTAAAAAAAAAACACAGTATTTTTCACATAATTTACTTATCTGTATACCGCTGTTTCCACTGTCATAAAAACGGGCTGATGACTTCCTTGTTCTATGAAGTCCCTCCTTCAGAAATACGTAACGAGTTCTGATTGTGCCAGCGGTTCCTGTGTTGTGATTCGACAGCAGTTTAGCGAACCTTGCCCGGAAAGGTCACGCCTCTTACCATAACGTGGAGATGCACGCGCTCAGTGTTATTGTAAACATGTCTTTAATTTTACCCTATCAATTTGAGCCGGAATCAGACCCTGTGATGGGACTGCGGGATGAAAATAACAGCGTTTCGACGACATGGCGACAAACACACTCTACAAACGCAACTCTTGTGTATTCCTGTGGGCGGAGGTTAGTCAAAAAACTGTTTTAGTGACGTCATTAAAGAAGGAAGTAGAGGGATGTAGTCCAAACTGGCCGTTCGATGTAGGCGACTTCTGTTAAATAAAATATCTCGCTTGGCATTGAACTTTGAGCTTTAACATTTTACAGATTTTATTCATACTCTAACAACAACATTACACACTAACTAAAGTTTGAAACATGGGGATCACGAAGAACAGGACCTTTAAAAATGATTGTAAAAGGAAAAAAAAAAAAAGGAAGAATAGTTTAAATTCCTCAACAGCCTGACTGAAGAAAGACAGGGTTGTGTCGGATCGGTTGTTGTCTGCAGCTCTCAGGTACATTATCTATACAGAAGACAGAAGCACTTTAAGCATCTATATCCATGTATGTACAGTATGTATGTACTGTACTTTTAGATCTAAAAGTGTGCTTGAAATAGCTTTGGCTGTGAATGTTTTCTCACCTTGTGCGAAAAAACCATCAATTCCTGCAAAGATCACTATATTGTACCTGTAGAAAAACAATGCTTTTGAACTGTAAACTCTTGATTAATAGAAACATCATTAAAACACATTCAAGTCTATTGAGGATATTACATTTATTGTTAGGAGAAATACTCAGGTTATCTAATGAGCTTGTGGTTTGTGTCTCTATGTACTAAGCACTTTGGGCGTGGCACTGAATATGTTCATCTGATGACACATCCCAACCGAGTCATTCTTGAGAGAATCCCAAGACTAACAGCGGTGGGTAGGTCATAGTGGTGAGGAGTGTGGGTTGTAGAAACTTGGACCATGCCATTCATAAATGGAGACTCAGGCCTCATTCATTCCTATAGGAAAACGTGTGTCCAAGTGTTTTATCCACTGTGCTTCTGCCTTAGGACGAATTCATTCTTCGTCTGACTGACATATTGTTTGTGGCATTTGGTGCAGTACAACAGGTAAGCACAGTTACGGGTTTCATGGGACAGTGATCTGGGGAGCTCGAACGCTTTTTTAGAGAACCTGCTGACCATTAATTGAGCAGGAGTGTAGTATTTACATCGACCTACACGGCCTTTAGGAGGTGCTTTATAACTTTTGCTCTGTACTAATTTATCTAATAAATTAATATTCCTCCTCTAGGCCGCTATTGGTTTGTGTTTTGTTAAATATTTGGTGGGCTATTTGTGAAAATGGGCTTTAAGTTCAAGGTTCAGCTGTTTGCTGGAGCGAAAAGTGTGCTACCAGAGGTATGATCTTATTTCTCTGACATTAATTTTCCTCAGGAGGGGCCCGTGGCCTGTCAAAGGTTTTGAGTATCTTCTTGAGGAAGAGAATATCCCCTGTGTTGAAGGGCCGTGAAAAGAGTTTTAACAACTGAATAGAAAGAAGGTGGTTGAACCTGAGCAATTGTGATTTTATGATCTCCTTAAATGTGTGTTTTGGGTGAAAGCTCTTTTTGTGTAACAGTGAGTGTGTGTCTGTTTCTTTAAAATACACTTTAAAGTCAAGGAAGCCAGTTTTCAAAACTTCAGGGCCTTTGTAGGAGACCGCGTCCAAATAATTGACCTCTGTGGGGGTCAAACATGTATTTAATTGTAATGGACTTTTGGTGTGTGTTTAGGTGGTCGGTGAAAGTTATGAATATTGGAATATGTCCATACGCCCCATATGTCATCGAGGAACCTACAGTAGTCGCATGTTTTTTTTTTTTTTTTTAGGAGCTGAGGTCAAAGCAGTTTCTTCCCGGTCTGCCATGAATATATTTGCCTAAGAAGGGACAAACCTTTTTGCCCATTGCTCTCCCCTTGGTTTGTAAATAAAATTTAGAGTCAAATTCTAGGTTGTTCCATGTTAGATTAATCTCCAAAATTATGAGTATGTTTGTGTCTGGCCTTCTGGGGTCTGGATATATCTCCATGACCCACCTCCAATATCTCCAATTTCTGAACAGCTTCAAGGCCTACCTCAGTCTCTATATTTGTATAAGCTATCTATGTCTATGGTGAAGAGAAAAGCATTAGGTATTTTTAAATTTGAGATATAAAATCAAATTTGGCACTCATAACAAGCTGTATCTTTCAAATAACTAAGGTGGCGTATAGATATGGGGTTCAAAAAGTATTCTATATATTCGACCGTGTGATATGTCTCACTGTTACAGTCTGAGACTATGGGTCTTCCTTGGCTCCACTTTTCTGGTTCTTTGTGAATTTTAGGTAACAAATAAAATCTTCTAGGCCTAAGGAGACTATCTCCTAATATTTATTCATCCACCATTTTATTTAATATCTCTTCCACCATGATTCTAGTTTGTGGGTATATTGGTTCCTCTAGGGTGCAATAGTGTTCCTTCACTGCTAGCTGTCTCTGTCCCTCCCAAATGTATTGTCCTTTATCCATAATAACGGTGGTGTTCTCCTTATCAGCAGGCTTTATAATAATGCCTTTCTTTCTCCTCTAGTGAGGTTTTCTGTTTTTTCTTAGACCCCAATGTAAGTGTGTGTACGTGCAGAATTATCCTCCCTAATTCTGTGATTTGTTTAGGAAGGCTGGAAAGAGCTGGGGTCCAATCAGAGGCATTTGTAAAATGGACTTTTTGTTTTTTATTCTTTTTGCCCTCAAAGAAAGTTTCCAGCTTAACACGGCGGTGATAGGCCTGTAAAACAATTTAAATTTTTTTGTTTTAATTCACTTGGGTGTGGGGATGAAAGATAGGCTCCTAAGTGAAACAGCATGTTGCTCCTTGGATAACTGAAACTTCTTTGAAAGATTTACAATTAATTTGTCCTGTTCTTGTGTGGGATTTACAGAGATTAACAGTTTAAATGTACTCCTTCACTGTTGCAGCATTGCTTTGGCTGTAAGAGATGTCCAGTCTATACCATCGCTCTCAACCAGAAACTGCTCTGCGGGGAGCACTGGAATGAAACTGGGGTTTCTTGTGATTGTTCAGGTGTTTGATCATAACTTGCTCATATAATGGAAGTGTTTGAGCAAAATTGAAAGGGAAGAACACTTCCGTTCTGGGCAGCCTCTTAGCAGCATCTCTGCAGGCCTTCTGCAGTTCAGTGATGGATCTCTGTTGGCATTTGTTCAAGCCAAAGGACAGGATTATTTTCTTTGGCTCCACTACAATTGTGGCCTTCTCAATCAAGTTAGCTGCATGTTGTAGCTTTGCCCCTGGAAAGCTGTCGATCTGTAGTTCTGGACAATTATAAACTGAAGTCTAGCTACATTGGAGTCCCCTATTATTACAAATTCCTTCTTCAGGGTTAGACTCCAGTCTGTTATTTACTGCCTGTATTTATGTGTCTAGTAGGGCGAGTTGCAGGGCTGATGTGAGCTGAGGCTGCGGGTTGCATGATAAGGGGCTGTGGGGCTAAGGGGTGCAATGCTATCACTGGGGATTTTTCACTTCTTTCTCCATTATCAATACTATTAGTGCTAGTGTTTTCCCATCATGATAGAGCTTTCTCAGGGGGATTTTCTCTATCTTTTTACAATAATATGTGGGCTCAAAGTAATTTTTTTCTGACAAGGCCTGTATGGGCCTTGAGACCTGAAATGAGGTGCTAGCCACGCACTGTTCTGCGTCATCTGTTTCTACCCCAGGGGGAAGTGAACTTTGAGGAGGCTCATTAGAGAGTGGTGAGAGTCCCTGTATGGGTTCTTCAGAGTGTTCAGAGAAAATCAATATGCTGAGGGGCAATGAATGATCTGAGACTCTGAACACAGATTGTGTTAAATAATAGCATAAACAGTATCTGCAAAGTTACAGCGCTGAAAGTTCAATGCAAACGGAGATATTGTCTTTTAAAGTTATGTCAGTTTAACGCCTACAAAAACGACCGGTTTGGACTACAACAAGCTTCTTCCTGGGTTGGTGACATCATAAACCCTGCAAAACACACCCCCGGGAACACGCAACAAAGTGGGCGAGGCCATGTCGCGCAGCATAATGGAAGAGGAAGAGTTGTGTACACCGGACGTGAGCGACGCGTCAAAAGATAATAGAATCCATTATAATCTGTGATATTTTCTACACTGGATAAGGCGCTGAAGAAGCTTCCAGAATCTACATGAGTTCAATGATGGATTTTCACAAAGGCTTTTACTGAAAGATGGAGCAGTTCCCACTTTAAAAGCAGAAGCTGCTGTTTATTTGCTTCAAACTGTAAGTATGTTTTATTGTTTGTACATGTCTTTTAAACGTATAGTTCTGTTGCTATTTTTGGTTGCATCAAGGATGTAAACAAAGAGCAACTCCTTTTTGCTTCGCTAGCCAGTTAGCTAAATTCTACAAACACCTACAAACTTATATATTCATAGTCAAACAGTTGTTCATGCTAAACAATAAACGTTACAAAAATGCTGATACTCAGTCATGTATTCGGCTACAATAAAACTTTAATCAGGATAAAGCCGTACATTGAAAGCTAACAAAAAGCAGTGACAGCATATCTAAACACTTTAACACAAATACAGAAAATTAAATACCATTCATAAACGTCCTTTAAAAGCCACGATTGCATAGGTTCTGCTTAACCCTCTTCATCTGGGTCTGATTCGGCTCAATTTGACAGAGCAACTAATGGTAAGGGGCGTGGTGTTTCCGGACGTTTCAGCGAATCATGATACACTGGGCCAACTAACCAATCTGAGCACATTGTGTATTTCGGAGGGAGTGGCTTCATAGAACCAGGAAGTCAAATGGGCCGTTCATATGACAGAGGAAACAGAGGTGTAGAATAAAGGTAAAATATATGAAAAATACAGTTTTCAAAAAAAAAAAAAAAAAAGCATTAAGACATGTTAAACTGTGCATCAAAAACACAATCAAGCCTAGAAAAAAAAACACTGAACCACCCCTTTAAAGGTCCAACATGTTGAGGTGAGTTCCCCTCATTGTTTACTTCCTCCTCAGGGAAGTCTAATGGCTCTTCTTGGTCTATCATTGTAAAGAGTCATCACTCTCCTCACACTGTGGTGTTTGTGCGTGGTTTACGGGGATTTCATCAGGGAGAGCAATTTGGACCTTATGAGGTCGAGCTGTTCTTTGTGCTTTTGTGGAAGAAAGTGGGGCCTGTATGGGCCTGAATATTTCACTGGGGTCCAAAGGATTATTTTCTTCATCATCATCAAACAACCAGTCCCCTCAGTTTTGTGGAGGGTTAACAGTGGTCCCCAGCGTCAGTAATGTTAGTGAGGTTTGTACCTCAACGTGCTGTGTGTTATTTTTAGGTCGTACAGAAACTTGTGGAGGTATTAGAGAGGCAGGGCCACGATAATGGGTTGGCGGAGACGCTGCTGCTAGTGTATATATGAGGAGGCTGGATGTTGTTATTCCAGTTTCGCTCTCTGGATGTTGCTGGTGGGTCATCTTTTCTCCTTCGCACAGTTCAGCAGTGATGAGAGGTTCAGCTTGTTCGACAGTGTCTGCCTGTACTTTGCCCCCATGGTTCCTTTCTGACCAAGTGGTGGCTCTCTTGAAGACCTGTCTACTCGCTCTGTTTGCTCTCTAATTTCCCTCACTCTACATACTCTAAATTAGAGCTTCATAATGCTGTTTGAGGACCATTTGAGTTGTATGTGACCAATTTTTTGCATTGCCCTGCAGCATCAGGGTGACATGGTCGTTTGGAAAGGCCGGTTTTAACCGTGTTTATCACGAGATTAGTGAGTCTCTTGAATGTGATGGGCTGGTTCCCATCAATTTTTGTAGTGACTTTCCCCACGTGGTGAGTTAACCTGATGAGTTTGTACATTAATTTGATGGCTTTTTTCAGTCTGGGAGGGGCAGGGATGAAATCATTATTTTTTTGTGTGCGACGTGTATGATCTTCCCCCTGCTCTTTTTCTGGGAAAATGGCATATATTTCTATCCCTTTTCTGTCTCTGTGGACCTCTGTTTATGGACATGTCAACTCTGTTAAATCTACCATCATGGTTGGTAAAAGAAAGAACATTTCTTCTGAGATTGATCGGTGCTCTGAAGTGAGGGACCCATCCAGGTCCTCCTGTGGTGCCTGTGTCCGCAGACTCCCTTCCCAGGAGAGGAAAATCATCCTCAGCCGAAACCTCATATTCCTGTTCATCATGGTATTCTGTTTCTATGTTATAATCAAATTAATTTCTGGTCTGAATGGTTCTGTTTCTCTGGTTGTGACATCTTTTAAAGTGTCTTACAGGAGGTCTGTATGGACCAGTGAACTTTTTTGTGGGGGATCAACATGAGAGGGTGTCCTGTGTGGGCCTACAACCTGGGCTGCTTGTTGAAAATCATGATGTTGAATATTATACTTTTATATTATACTTTTTTTCTTCAGATCATGTGTGTGTTTGTATGGATCACTGGATCTGTACCTCATTCTCTGTGTGTACCTGTTTTTTGAGGGTATGTATATTGAGGGCGAAAGGAAAAATGAAGACTTCAGATGCAAAAGCCTTTAAGTGCTTTTTTCTTTTCATTTTCATTTTCTTCTAAAATGAGCATTTTTATCAAGCTTGTATGTTTATATTCTGTTATTTCACTTTAATGGCAATGCAAAGGACCTATTAATTGCCATTTAAGTGAAATTACTGGACCTAAACATACGAGCTTGATAAAAATGCTTATTTTAGAAGAAAATTTCAGACAGCACTTAAAGGCTTTTGCATCTGAAGTCTTCAAATTATTATTCCTTCCTGTTCTGTTGTTAGGTGTGAAATATTAGGACGAGATTATGGTGCTGGACGCTGTCTCATTCGTCCTCTAAGGCTTTGCATCATTAAATAGACCAAAACTAATCAGAAAATGATGAATAATTAAGAAATAGAGATGAGTAGACTATAGGATATAAAATAAAATGTAAAAACTTGAAAATAATGGATATAAACAGAAATAAAATTAGAAATGAAAGAAATAATTTTTCAAAAAAAAAAATGTTCAAGCAAAAATGCGACGTTTCCACACAGTGTCTTCTTCAGGCTGGCTCGAACTGTTAAATGTGAAATAAAAATGTGCTCAATGAAATATATAAGCGTTTGTATAAAATCGACAGTGAGCTCTGAGGAAATTACTACCCTTTATATAACTGGTTTTAGGGGCGGAGCCCCAGGTCATGAATAAAGATGTCAAGTCACCTTTATTTATATAGCGCTTTTTACAATGTAGATTGTGTCAAAGCAGCTTTACATTGATAATTGGTATATAATTTTCCTTTTAAAGAATAGTGTCAATGCAGGCAGATCAAAGCACTGTTGAATATCAAATGTCAAGTCAAATGTCAAGTGTCCCCAACTAAGCAAGTCAAAGGTGACAGCGACAGCGGCAAGGAACCCAAACTCCAACAGGTGACATCAGGTGGCAAATAGGTGTAAAAATAAACTTTTCCACTTACTGTAAAAATCAGGAGATGAGTCGATCTGTTGAAGGGGATGTTGAAGATGATCATGTTCCAAAATTACTATGTATTTTCCATCCTGAGGCGATCATCGCACAGATGATGTCATACTATCCTTATATGGAGCGGCATCGTTTGAAATGTATAAATGTGCTCAATGAAATATATAAGCGTTTGTATAAAGTCAACAGCTTTGAAATGTATCCAGGGTCCATTGAATGAATAAAAAATGAAAACAACATGACAGAAGCTTAAGAAAAAAAAAAATCAAAAATAAAGTCTCCAAGTAATATAGAAAATAAAGTTGTATATAGTTATTTTTTTTATAAAAATGTTGAAACCATGTATTAACATAGCATGTACTATTACATTATAAGATCTGTTTTTACAATATATGTAGCCCGTATAATCGGATTTGTATATGAAGAGTTTGGTTCCAAAACGCAATAATTCCATTTTGATTAATTTGAGTAAAAAGGTGTTTTCTTTACCAAGAAAGTGGCAAGATGAAAACCACTATTTTCTGTTTCAAACTTTCACATAGCATCTTTTGGTTATAAAAACATTAAAAGTTCAAATCTACATTTTGATTTTAAAAAGTTTATTATAAAAACATGTTATTTTTTTTCCCCAAAATGCAATAAATCCATGATACTTTTTTTTCAAAATGCAATTAATCCATCAATATAAAAGTTATTTTTCAAACTGAAAATACACAACAAAGTAAGTTGATTCACACATATATGACAGAGTCTAAACTTTGCCAATATTTATCTTATGTACAGACATTTTACTAAAAATACATTCAGCCGTCGCTCCCAAAATGAATTCAACGGGTCATCTTGTTAATGTTATAAATTATTTGTCATTACCGATTAAAGAGTATCTTGCGCCACTGCACTGTTAAATAAACACATTTGCCAAGTACATTGTTATTAAAATCGGCTTTTTAAAAAGCCTTCAATGTTTACAGTGGGTGGAATGGTGCGCTGTGATTGGTTGAGAGCGGATATATCGCGTTTTGGAGAAAAAGGAGACTGGCGTTTGTCGCATTTTGGAAAGAAAGGGAGGGAACATGACAGAATAACACGACGGATATTGCATTTTGCGCAAAATTAATAAATGACTTTTCAATACTTACCATATACAATACTGATTTTGGCGGAAACTCGATTTTTTTGAAAATGGCGTTTATCGCGTTTTGGAACCAAACTCTTCATATGCAAATTGTTATAATACCACTGTATTTAGGGGTTTTAAAATTGAAAATAATTTTATTTGTAAAGAAGAGACGTGGGTAGGTGTCCTAACTAGCGTGTATGGGACCAAATAGTAGTTATCCCCCTAATCTAAGGGGAAAAGAGGGGTCAATAACTGTAAAGTAAATTAAATTATATTAATTTATAGATGGAAAAAAGGGATAGTGGGCCTGCAATGAGATTAGCCCAATCCCAACTATTAATCAAAGTTCAGAGATGGAGGAACTGACTGCTCAAGGGTTTCTATAATCCTAATCAACAGGTCCAGAGGACCCGAAGACGGTTATGTACTGTCCATCTGTTCCACTGACCGCTTTAAAACAGTTTGGGATCAGGGAGGGTCCCATCACAGACCCCTCTGTGTTCCCTATATAGGTCTATATCTTAAACCCCATAGTCATGTGAGACCAGATGAATCCCAGCACCAGAAGGTAAATGGACCTCCCAAAGGACACAAAAGAGGAAGTTATAGGAAAAGAGAAAGTGACAGAAGATCACAAATATTTTCTGTAATAAGGTCTGTTGGCCTTCTACAGGAAGGACTCAGTCTGTGAAGCTTGCGTACTACTTGGAGAAAAGATAAAGGTTCTAGTGGGCTGTCAGTGGTGGGACTTTCCAATGTTGTTTCTACTGGGGTAAAGAAAATGTATTAGTACTGTGATATAGATATTTATATAAGAAATTTCAATCAGCATTACTGAACATGTGATTTCAGGAACAGGCAAGAACTTGATTTTTTTCCCCCACGAAAACTTTCTATTAATAATTGTTAACATAAGAGCAATAATAATTTTGTCATGAAATTGCAGCTTCACCCTCTGAGGTTTTTTTTTTTTTTTTTTTTTTTTTTTTTAGAATTGGGATAGGATTCTGGAAGAAATAATGTTGATTATTAACGTTATTGTAGTATGAAGCAGAGCAGGACCGAGTGTTGTGGGAGCTGAACGAGGCCGCTGGAGCGATTGCACAACACGCCATGAGCAGTAGAGCTTTTATTATGTCACAGTCGTTGGTGCCACTTCCTCTTTTCCAGTCATGAGTATGAGGTAACACAGGTCTGTTAACCCTCTGGGGTCTGAGGATTTTTGGGGGCCCTGGAGAAGTTTTGACATGCCCTGACATGTGGGGGTGAATCTTCATGAATAATTATGTGACTCACACCCGAGAAGACAAAAGATCCGCATAATGAGCTGCATAATGAGCTCTTTTTTCAGTCAGGTGGGCTATGTGAAAAAACCCTCTGCGATCATGCTGATAACAGGATTAATGTCCACTCTTGACAAAAAAACAAACAAACAAGATTTTTGTGATCTCATGCATGCACCTATATTGCACATCATGTGAAGAAAATTTTGTATAGGCCTATGTTAAATTACAGTGCCAGTCAAAAGATTGGACTCATTACTAATGTTTTTAAAATAAGTCTCAAGTCTCTAACCAAATAATGGTTTTCTATTTTATTATACTTTAAAACATAATGTATTTCTGTGATGCAAAGCGTCTGAACATTCCTACCTCTATGGCATTTCATATAGGCTACTATATTTGTTATATTATATAACCTAAATGTTAATGTGCAGTTGACAAACTATACATCATTAAAAAGATCTAAGACTCAAGCTTCACATTTCGACCTCTGTTTTACAATTAAAATCTTATATTGACCATAATTTCTTAATATGCTTAAAAGCATGCACATTTGGAGAAATATTGATGGATTCTCATATGTTTGTCAATTTTCTATACAGAGGAGTAATATTTATTCAATATTTATTGTCATCACTGGATACTGTTTTCAATTCATACTTGCAGCCGGAGGGCGCTCTGTGCACCTTTAGTCCACAAATGTCTCAGAGAAGAATAGGCATACCATGTGACATTCCAGGAACTAACAGAGGCTTCCAGAGATTGCTATAATCATGGCTATAAAATGCAGATAAACACTTTTGAAGATAATAAATACCCAATTGCAACGATGTATACATGTATTGCCTCAGAATTTGCGTCTGAATAGCGCTCAATCCGTGGGTGTGGCCACATTAGCGGATAATGAGCTGAATCACAGGCGTCTGACATGGCTCTATTTTCATACAGATTACATAAACAGAATTTTTGTTTTCGATTTGACTTACAAGATTTAAAACCTAACATTTCAACGTTTCTTTAGACATAAGTCAAATTTTTTTGTGATTAGTATTCACTAAGTTACAGTTCATTTTCTGAGAACTATCAGATTGGACTTTGTTCAGAGGGAGACGAGAGATCACGCATCATGTTAGTTTTCTTTATTTTGCAAAAAGCACAACATGTTGTTTGTACACAAATGAAAGAAGATATTCCACAGTCTCTTTCACACTGGTAAGAAAAAAACTGAGGTGGTATCCTATATACTGTAATTTGGTAACCGAGGTAATAGAAAAAAATCTTGTCAAGGACCTCGATCGGCTCCGATGTTCGGCGCAGATTATATGGTAATGTGAGGCGTTCACAGATTGAATCTTGTACCTCCTGATCTGCTCTCACAAAAATCGGGGCCACCCCAATTTTATCAAACATGTTTGATATTTTGGATTTTAAATCAGGATGATCATGACTATGATTACATCAGTACTGTCACAATAGCCAATAAGAAACAAGTGTACGAGGAGATGGAAGTGACGGGCATTCTGAAATGGTGACCGCAAAATCTGCAAGGATCCGTTGGATTTCAGAGATGGAGGAGCAATTAGTTGAAAGTTGGCTATAGCATGACTGCCTCTACAATGTTTTTTCAAAGCTGTACCACAACCGTACAGGGGTGCGTTTCCCGAAAACATCGTTAGCCAACTATAGTCGTAAGTCCCATTGAACTCTATTGGTAACGATGGAACTTGCGACCATAGTTCACTTTGGGAAACACACAAGATAAAGAGATGAGCTGGGGAGAAATCGCATCCGTTTTAAACGTACCAGGTGAGTGTTGTTGCTAGCGCACTAGGCTAGCAAATGTAAACATTTGCTGTGTCCCAATTCGCATACTATCTGTCCTAAATAGTATTCGAAATAAGAATTAGTATGTCCCAAATCGTAGTATATCGAAATGAGTATTCCAAAGATACCCGGATGGTCTACTTTTTCCGGTTAGAATTCGAAGTGCAGATCTGTGAACACTTCTAATGGATAACATTGCCCATTGCGCTGTGGATGAGGATTCGATTAGAACTACAAATACGAATAAAAAGTGTTAAAAAAAAACTACAAACATGACAAATGTTCGAGACCAACGGTTAAGCAGAGCGGTTAAGATAAAGGGGCTTGAATGATTAATAATCAGTATCTAACTTGACAAAAAGATATTTATTAAATGTTATCCACATTATATTTCATCTGCAACAGCATCGTGGATCTATATAACAATGCATTTGGTCATTAACTTTTAAATGCATCATTATGCAAACATGAGGAGAGTTCTCTGCAAATACTTATTCTGTAATAGAATGTAAAATCTCATCAAAATACAGGAGAGCACAATCAAATAGTACAGTATTTTAGATCGCAATCAACAAAAGAAAATACAAATTACGTAATCTGCTAACTACGTACATTACTCAGTCTGGTTGGTGGGTTAATTGTGAGGAGAGTACTGCACTTTGACAGTTTGATAATTAACACATTCCGTTTAAATTATCATAAATTATCTTTTACTAATTATTTGGTGATTTTTGCACTTTTGGCTTTTTACATACAACACTGGCTGCATTTACCCTGGCACAAAAAATCCGATCTTTTGCTCTCATCTTACACAGATCGGACTTGCACACGTGTAAACACAAAAATTTCCGATTTTTTCAGTCACATTGCAGCGAGGGTAGGTTTCCGTGACCTTTCAGCAGGCACACATTTGCATGGTCCCCAGACCATCTCTACTCCATGCTCCCTCATTGTGGTCTGCATCCTCCCAGTCTGCCAGTGCTGGTGTCATGTAGGCCTCTGAACAGTAATCACAGAGGAAATTGTGGAGGCATGCTGAAGCAAGGGTGATCTTGGTGACGCTGTCTGGGTGAAGGAGGATTGTGGAGCGGAACACTCTAAACCTATTGGCCAGAATGCCAAATGCATTTTCAACTACTCTGCGTGCCCGTGAGAGCCGGTAGTTGTAGACCCTCTGATTGTGGTCCAGCTGCCTGAAGGGGTAGGGTTTCATAAGGTCTGTTCTCAGAGGATACGCCTCATCCCCAACAAACATGTAGGGTAGCACAATATCAGAACTGGGAAGATTTTCTGGAGGAGGAACATTCAGGAGACCCTGGTCCAGTGCTTTCTTCAGGTCAGAATGTGCAAAAAGCCCAGCATCCGAAACCCTGCCCTGAGTACCAACACTAATATAAATTAATTTACAATTTGCATCTACAGCTGCCATCATGAGAACAGAAAATCTGCTTTTATAGTTGTGCCACATGCTCCCACCGTGGACTGGGGGCTGGATGTAGATATATTTACCATCAAGGGCACCCAGGTAATGTGGAAACTGCCTTTTTACCACAAAGTTCTTGGCAATTGCTCGCCATTCTTCCTCTGATTTTGGTGTCTGCAAATATAAAAGCATCACAATAGATTTATTTAAAACAGTCAACATGAGAGATTTCTCCTCACCTTATTTCCTAGAGTAACTACTGATTCCCAACCTATACTGTATTTCTAAATATATTCATTCAAGTCACTCCCCCACCTCCACACACATTTTTATAACCCTAATTAGCCCATACATTTCAGCAGTAACTAAATTGTTCAATCAATTCTTCCTAGTCAAGCATACTAACTTAAGAAATGTGTTGTTTGTCATTATGAATTATGCTGTTTATCTTCATATTTATACATAATGTATATCAGAATTTTTGCTGTTGTGATACTTTATTATTTGCTACTTTTATACTAATAACAGACCTGGGAACATGTACGCATTTTGCGTAGCGGGTACGCATTTTGACCTCAAAGTACGCTGGTACGATTTGTCACTCTATACTATGCAAAAACCCGGTGACTCCTCTGTGCACGCGTAGTACTCAAATCCAGCAAAAGAAAGAGTTCAACCAATCATAGCGCTGGGTTCATTTCCCCAAATAGCAAGAGGGGATGTTTGACAAATTCGTACGGCCTATCAATAAAAAGAGACTGCAGATCGACAGCTACACAAAATCCCGCTCGATCCCTCCTTCCGCTCCCGCCATCTGACAGTGACTGAAATCTCAAGCGAGGACAGCACAGCAGTCACGGTCAGTGTTGCCAAGTCCGCTTATTATAAGCGACTTTGGGCTTGTTTTTCTGTAAAGTCACTTACAAATATTGGTAGTCGCGGGTCGCGTTTTTTTGGGCTTGTTTCTAAAGTGTAGTTGTTTATTTTGGGCTTGATCCCAGCTCCATAATAAGTTGTCAAGCAGATATTTTCTATATGTTATTTAAATGTAGGAGTTTGTCTAGCCTGTTCTCTCTGTCCTCCCCTTTCCCCATACACACAGGAGAGTTTTTCCCCACCCACATCCTGCTTCTAATTGGCCCTTCGCAAAGACCCGCCCCCCTTAGTTACTGTTGCTTTGTCCGACAAGTTGTGGCGCTGTCACGTCACACGCAGTGAAAAATACATTGTGGAGCAAAGAGGATACTGCCAACACGTCGACAGACAAGACAGAGCAGGTTACTTACGATATTAAACAAAGTCCCAGCTTTCAAATTGTGTAGTTATTAAAGAAATTCAAACAATAAAATCCGTTTTGTGGCTCTTTAATGTGTCGTGACCATGGTCGTGACGGATTGCTAGCGCCTCAGCTCAAGAGGCTTGTAAACCGATCATCTCTTCCTACTAGTCCATTTATAGCGTCAAATAAACATGAGTGAACATGAGAATTGAATGTTGTTTCAAACGCGGAAAGACGTCAATATACACATTTTTTCAAGTTTAACTACACCGAGGTTAATCTTTTTGCTCAGGGGGGAGAAAAATAAAACTGTACCATGTGTGCAGTTTTTGTAAAATCTGTGTACATGGATATAAATTGACAATCTGTACCCACAGTTTAAAATCCGTCCTCGCGTATTGTAAAAATGGCTCCGTAGAAAAAGTCGCTTGTTTTGGGCTTGTTTTCACAGGCCTGGTTGCTTATTTGTCTCGCGAGATCTGGCAACACTGGTCACGGTAACGTTACTTCTGACTCCTTAAGGTAAACGGGTATAAAATGCTCAAGTAATGTTGAACAACAAATCTAAATAAAATTTAAATCACTGTATGGCTTAGTGATTATGAAAATGTTGTAATGTGTGACTGACTGACAAGCGCGAGTCTGGAGAAACAGGCGTTTATTTATTTATTCTCAGTGTTGAGAAACGTAGCCTACATGTTGCGATACTGTGTTAATACTAACTAAAGTACCTAATTATGTTACATAGCCTACTTATTTTGTATGAAAACACATTAGTTACTTATGCATTTAAAATTACCTAATTAAAATAATAATTGTCTCAAAGCTGCGCAAGCTCTCATAAACACAAACGCGAGCGCGCACAGAGAGGTAAAATGAAAATTGCTGTGCTTGGTTTAAAATTTGCTCTTGCTTGTGTTATTTTTTTTGTCAGAAAACATTTTTAATTATCCACCCGTGTTTTTAAGATTTGGTAAATGACGGACGCTTTAGTTAACACAACCCCTCGTTATATGACTAACTTCTACTTGATAATCTTGAATACTTGATTTGTTTTGCTCTTATTGGTCCTGTCTATTCATACTGTTTTCTATAAATGTTTTTATTGGCTAACCTTTATTCAGCGAATGTTTGTCTTGTTTATAATTCAAACACAGCACGTTACAAATAGAAACCCTTTTTTTTCTGTGGGATTTAGTATCATATTTGGATAATGGAATAATAAATTAAGTATTTTAAATGAATCACATGTAAACTCAATGTTTACTGTTTTCTAAGGGTTTCTTAATTGTAGACTAGTTTTCATTACAAAACCTGCATAAACGACTCGACTGTCAGGTTAGTTGTATGTAAATAAAGCCTTGAAATTGCAAACAAATCTTTAGTCCATGTTAAAGGTGCCCAAGAAGGCTTTTTCACAAGATGTAATATAAGTCTAAGGTGTCCCCTGAATGTGTCTGTGAAGTTTCAGCTCAAAATACCCCATAGATTTTTTTAAATTAATTTTTTAAATAAATGATCTTGGTGACACTGTCTGGGTGAAGGAGGATTGTGGAGCGAAACACTCTAAACCTATTGGCCAGAATGCCAAATGCATTTTCAACTACTCTGCGTGCCCGTGAGAGCCGGTAGTTGTAGACCCTCTGATTGTGGTCCAGCTGCCTGACCACAATCATTAATTCACAATAATTTTTTTAACTGCCTATTTTGGGGCATCATTAACAATGCACTGATTTACACTCGGCGGCGCCCCCTTAAATCGCGTGCTCCCTGCCACATGAGCCGTCGACTATATTACAACGCATTTACAAAGTTCACACAGCTAATATAACCCTCAAATGGATCTTTACAAGATGTCCGTCATGCATGCTGCATGCATGCTTCGAATTATGTGAGTAAAGTATTTATTTGGATGTTAAAGTTTTATTCTGAGTGAATTTGAGGCTGTCCTCCGTGGCTAACGGCTAATGCTACACTGTTGGAGAGATTTATAAAGAATGAAGTTGTGTTTATGAATTATACAGACTGCAAGTGTTTAAAAAATGAAAATAGCGACGGCTCTTGTCTCCGTGAATACAGTAAGAAACGATGGTAACTTTAACCACATTTAACAGTACATAAGCAACATGCTAACGAAACATTTATAAAGACAATTTACAAATATCACTAAAAATATCATGCTATCATGGATTATGTCAGTTATTATTGCTCCATCTGCCATTTTTCGCTGTTGTTCTAGACTTATGATTCGGCTGTGTGCAGCTCCAGACGTTACTGGCTGCCCTTGTGTAATCCCTTTCATAATGTTGGGAACATGGGCTGGCATTATGCAAATATTGGGGTGTACACCCCGACTGTTACGTAACAGTCGGTGTTATGTTGAGATTCGCCTGTTCTTCGGAGGTCGTTTAAACAAATGAGATTTATATAAGGAGGAGGAAACAATGGGGTTTGAGACTCACTGTATGTCTTTTCCATATACTGAACTCTTGTTATTTAAGTATGCCAAGGTAAATTCAAATTTTTTTTCATTTTCCTTCGGTCTTAGTACACGATGTAACTACAGAAGAGTCAAGTTTTAAATTGGAAAAATATCAAAACTCTTTGGTCATTTTTTTGCGAGATGCTAACGGTCTAATCAGATTCAATGAACTATGCTAAGCTATCCTAAAAGTGGTACCGCCAGACCCGGAGATCGGCTGAATGGATTCGAAAATGGTAAAACTCAACTGTTTAACTCTAGGGGAGTTGGAAAATGAGCCTATTTTCAAAAAAAGTGGAGTGTTCCTTTAAATACACATACCTACGTGTCAAAGTGACCATGTATTTGCAAGTAATTTATGTCTTAAGTGAACATAAACGGTTTAAACAGTTGAGGAAAAAAAAAAAAACATGCATGAGTATAATGGATGGATCCATGCAGTTGGTCTTAAAGTGACAGCATCCAAATTTAACGTTATACCTGCTGTTATTATTAATGCTAATCAAACATCAAAAAATGAGAATCTCTAACTGCTCTTTACTGAATCACTTTTTAAACTTGAATATCTCTTATGTAATAAAGTGTAATAATAAATGTATATTTAATTTACAGAGTAAAGATTATGCTTTTTTTATACATTTGATGCATTTCATGTAGGATTTCTAGTTCTTGAAATTTTAGGTAGGTCTATTTCATTTGTGTCTTTGTTCTATTGTAGTTTGTTTTCTGTCTCTCCATAGAGATCCAACACAACTACCACTCCAAAGTTCAGAAAGGTAGGAAAAAGACATCATTAAAGACACCACTTTATTTTATAAATAAAGTGGTTTATAATTATTATTATTATTATTATTATTTTTTTTTTTTACACAAACAAAGCAGTCGCATCGCTTCATAAAATTGAGTTTAAGCCAGTGGAGTCACATGGAGTACTTTAATGACATCATTACTACTTCCTGGACCTTGGAGCGGTAGTTGCGTTGGATTTCTATGGAGAGAAAGAAACCTCTGACTTCATCAAAAATATCTTTGTGTTTTGAAGATGAGTGAAGGTTTTGATGGCTTAAATGGTGTGAACATTTCAGGAACTGCTAATGATGAAGTTGATGGTAATGATGTGATGATTTTACAGGGAATTCCAAGAGTTCCAGAGGGAGATGAAGCTGGAGATGCACTTTTTCCACTAAAGCAGCATTTCCACACATAAACACTGAAATAAAACTGGTTTCTTGTTGAACACACTTATTATAAAAATGCAGAGATGTTCATTGTGATCAAATTGCATGGGTAGGAATCTGTCTCCTAATTTTAAGTCCACCTCACACCACTAATACCAGGGTATGATCAAAGAGTAAGTTACAGAACAAATTACTCAAATACACAAGATTTGAACAGAAAAAATTATGCTGCTACTCAACATGATTTCTGGAATGGTTCTCATCGCCCTGCTTCTGGGCTCCACAGTGCTCAATGATTAGGACAGGTAGCAGATCCATACAGACCTCCCTCCTACATTATGGAGCAACAAAAAAAAAACAGTTGTAGGTTCATACAGACCTACGAAATAGGAATGGCAATGGGAACTACATCTTCTTCCGCTGTATCTCCGCTTGTCGAGACAGTATTCGCGCATGCTCACTCTGTCAAAGACAAGCACACACGCACAGCGCAGGATTTTAAAGGGAGTCGAGTGCGTGGCTGCAGTCATGACTGAAAGAAAAAGAAGTTTAATCTAGAGTTATTACACTCCAGTTAAGAATGACGAAGCTTCGTGTGACGTTTGTCAAAAAACAATACGCCACACTTTTTTCAAAAGCAAGAGATTTTGATCAGTCAAAGAAAAACAGGCTGAAGGGGAGAATGTCAACATTCACTTTGTTTCATCTCAAAAGCATATAAAGGGAAGAAATGTAGAAACATTATGTGACAATTATTGAGAAAAGGTTTGTGAGACACATTTACATTTTTGTATTTGTTATATTTTGTTGTTAGCCTACAGTGATATCGTTGTTCATTTAATTAATAATGTTCAGTATTTTTTAATAAATAAAAAAAAATAATGTCCATTGCAGTTTATTTAATATTAATAATGATGGCTATCAAAAAACAATATAAAATCACTCACATGAAAATATTTCATTGGCGTATCGGTATCGACGATACTTGTCTTGAAAGTACTTGGTATCGGATCGGAAAGAAAAAAATGGTATCGCCCATCCCTAATAAAAACCCAATACAGGCCTATCCTTTATCCCCACTTCTCTAGGACTGAACACACAAAAAAACAATTATTAAAGGATGTGCAAACATACCACCACAGTATTAAATTAGAAAGGTAAAGAAAAAAACACTATCACTATCTAGTCTTCCAAAGCAGATCACAGATCACAGATAATTGCATTTGGGAAGGACAAAGACAGTTATCAGTGAACGAACATTATCGTCCATTAGGAGAGCCAATATATCCATAAACAATAACTATGGTAGAAGAAATATTAGAAGAAATGCTAGATAAAAAAATAATATTCAGGGAGGTGCAACCTCTTTCACACTGAAACTACCTCTGCTTTTCCATACAGAATATCATAATCATCAGACCAGTATCTTGTAGATAGTCTTGCAGGCTGACAATATTCAGACAAATGAGTGTGGCACTTTAGAGGCTGATGTTAAGTAAGTAAGTACATTTTATTTATATAGCACATTTAAACACAGCAAATCTGACCAAAGTGAAGTGCTGAAAAGAGTATATAGAAACAAATAATAAAATCAGAATAAAACAACATAGAAAACAATACTACAATAAATCAGTACTAAAATTAGATTAAAATGTCTGGGAGAAAATATACGTTTTCAGCCTCTTCTTAAAAATGAAATAGGGTTAACGGCAGATGTCCAGTGGCAACTGATTCCATAAGCGAGGGGCAGCAACTGAAAAGGTTCTGTCACCCTTGGTTTTTAAACGTGATCGAGGGACATACAAGAGATATCAATCAGAAGACCTTAAGGATCTGCTGGATGAATTTGGAATAAGAAGATCTTTAAAGGCAGGGTAGGCAAAAAATGTATAAAAAACTTTTTTTTCAAAATTTGTTTAAACTTTATTTATATATCAATACATATTTAAAATGTAAGTACTCTGAAAAAGAAAGTATAAAAATCGAGTGTCTGTAGACCTCTCACGACTGTTTTAAAGACAGCTCATTATTTCCATTCACTCCACCCCCTCCCTTCTGGGCTCCTTCCAAAGCCACGCCCCCAAAACGCATGAACGTGCGACTCCGACCACTGAGCTGGAAGACGCATTATTTACCTGAGACGAGCGGAGAGGAAGGAGCACAGTGCATGTAGTGACATCATGTCAGAATCACATGTAATAAAAATAACTTTAGAATTATGAAGATAAACATAATTTAATTCGCTAACGAGTTAGTTATCTATAAGGCAAAGCTAAAAACAGGTTGCATGATACACGTTTTTCCATTACCATCATTTACACTGTGATGAAGATGAATTTCGTGTAAGATTCATAACATATACGTTGTTCTACAGATAAACAGAGTAACATACACTCAAATATCAACTCACAACTGCATTGCAGACACAAAATAATAACACACACATACAACAAAGTGTGTACGACACACACAGATACAAGATAAAGACATCAGTAAACATAGGTAGAGAATATAAAAACAAAACAAAGGAGAAAAAAAACGTGCAGGTAAACTTACAGGTGAACATGGTAAAAGAGTTAGACAGAGGGTAAATATAGTTCTTAGAAAAGTTCCTAGATGCGGAGTAACGTTAGGCCTACTATCTGTTAAACATGTATTTAGTTATCTAAAGCAAAAATATGCACAATTCAACACTATAGCTATCATCTTGTGCTAGGCCTATAGATTATTTATCATCTCTACTACGGCTCGCTAAGTAATGTTATGTTAGCTATATTACGCAGCTACGTGTGCTAATGACACATGCTTCATGAAAAAATAAACAAAAAAATATGTATGATCAAAATACAAAAAGAAAGATTTACCTGTCCAGCAGAAATAAAGCCATCAAGGAGTCACTTTTCAGCCCCTTGAGTTCCCTCAGTTCTCGCCATCGCTGGAAAGCCACGCCGATATTAACTCGCGTTTTATTTCTTTGTTTATCCAAAGACTTTTTGTTCATTGCCTTTTCTTGTACTGTTACTGTCTTCCTTTTTTGCCTGGTTTGCCTTCACTAACTGCATAGGCCGGTACTGTGAATTTTGCTTGCTGTTTCTCTGCCATTGTTTTGGTATTCCTAGGATCCATGCCTCTTGAATTCCCCAAATCAAACGTGCGCGCGCAGTGGGCAGGTCATGTGTGGCAAAAGGGTGGTTGTCATGGTTGCGAGAGAGTGACAGCCGCCTAAGCCAATCCTATGTTTCGTCCCGGATGGAAATAATGAGCTGTGTTTAATACAGATTAAACGGTCTAGAGTCACTCGATTTTTATACTCTTTTTATCAGAGTTCTTACATTTTAATTATGCATGTATATATATATAGAAAGTTTAAACAAATTTGGAACAAAATTTCTTACCTACCCTGCCTTTAAGATAAGATGGTGATTGATCATTAAGAGCTTTAAAAACATTAGTTGTCATTAGTCTTTTCCTAAGAGAAGATGCCAGACTGTCATAAAACTTTTGAGCATTTATTGCAACATCTACCATTCTCTCTGGATGAAATGGCACACCCTGGAACTGTGTCTTTTCTGCAGCTTCTGAAGCAGTTCTTATAAACTTTCCCTGTCTTCCCTTAGCAGATGGTTCAAACACCTTCACCTTCTGACAGACCAATGAGTGGGCCAGAGGAAGAGTGATTGTGTTACTCTGCAACATGAGTGACCGCATGTCATTACTCCAAGGTTCCTGACGAAGGCTGTTGCAGTCTAGCAGCGAATCCTTTGTACATGTTTATGTAAAAGTGCTCATGCAAGGCTGTAAACAGCTGCCACACTGCTCTTAGAGTGCACTCACTTGAGGCTACCCATCTGACCCCAAGAACTCTTCCAATGGTGAGAAAGTTGACCGAGAGTTCTTCTGCATCCTGATGTAGCTCTCGCTCATTTTCGGGAGCTTTTTCACAGCTTTTTCAGGACTGAAGCACCCCTCCCAATGTAATACCAATTGGCTTCATGGAGATCAACCAAGTCCTCCATTAAGCTAAAGGACTGCTGGTTTTTGGAGATCATATATGCAGTTCTCAAAGTTTTGTTTGTGTTCTCTTCCAAATGTGCATTATGTCTTTGAACACTGGACTCTAAGTAACCCTCCTTTGCTTTTCTTATGATTTCATCCACAGTCTTATGCCAATGGCTTCCTTTATGTTGCCAGATTTTCTTCTGTAGTGATGCCAGTTGTGCTTCCTTTGTGTCTCCTCTACTGCATATTTTAAAGTACAACCATTCTTTGGCCAACTTGATCCCTGCACATTATGGTGTAGTCCAAGACTTCCTACACTTCCAAGCTTGCCATTTCTGCTCTTTAGCCATGGGTGACCTTTACAGAAAAAGTTGAATTGCTTCTCTGTCCAGCAGCTTGGGAGAATGCTACCTGCACTACTGGAAGTTCCCTGATCTTCTCTCTCATCTTCTCATCAAAAAATTAATATTTTGAATAAGAGGAAAAATCTGAAACGAAATCGATTCATCAGTCATACAGTGCCATTGTGACTGTGATGTGTCACATGACAAGCTCCCTATGTGACGCTGAGTTGTGGTTTGGGTGTTTTTGTATTTTCTCTTCCATGTATTTTCCTCTGCTGTTCTCTCTCTCTTACATTCACTTGTGTAGGTGACGTGCTGAGTGGTTGTCTCAACTGCCAATCATTCAGGATGAGCAGATTGCACCCATTAAGAGGGGCATGAGCACCTGTTGGCAGGAACACACCAAGCCGTCGGTTGGCCGTCAGGCAGTTTTTGTTCGTCGGCCGACTAAGTTTTCTCAGTGTGTTCCACAATGTCGGCTGAAGTTGGTCCTCGTCGGCTTTTTTCTGGCCGATTCGACATGTTAAATCAGCATCGGAGCTCGTCGGTCAATCGGCCAACTGATCATTCTGATTGGCTGTTCAGCTACTGCCACCTGCTGGTTCGGAAAGGCATTTCATCTTATGTAGGCGCAGAACGTGCTACTTGGCCGTCGGCTGTCGAGCGTCGGTTTGGTGTGTCAGGCCAACTTTGGACCCAGACGCTTCCGACGTGAGCCAACCCCTCAGTCTGCTTTCGTCGCCTCTAGTTCATCAGCGTCGGTTTGGTGTATACATGCCTTTAGAAGCATACAATCGAGTGAAACAGCTGTAAAAGTGAGATTTTACTAGCAAATTTGTAGTCATCCACTAGAGGGGAGCTAATCATTGGCTATGGTTACAGCAGGTTTGGAGCAACTGAATTTGAGCAAAAACAACTAAAAACTAAATGGACTGGTGGCCAGAATACCAGAGATGATAAAAACTAAGGTTAAACTAAATGAAAAACAAGCTCAGCCTTCACTCTAATGTCGGTAAGATGTTTATGTTTTCAATGTTTACACCAGATGCGAGTGGCGCGATGCAACACACAAAATCAAAACACACCCCTATCTTCATTGCTCCGCCTCCAAACCTCACACTCCAATTCTAACCACCCTGCTCCAAGTCAGTCTCGAACCCCAGCCCAATCGCTGCTGGCATGCAAGGCAAATGCACTACCAATGATGCTAAGCACCTCATTCTCTAGCAGCCATCAGTGTGCAGTAGTTTACCTGCACAACTCTCACTATCTGGCCACTGTTACTCATGCAACGCGAGTGGATGTCTGTTTATCACAGCTGATGCACAACAAAATGCTTCAAGAAAAATAAAGCGCAGTTGATGAACGAATGATAAGGAAGCACAAAAAAATAAACATACAGTACACACGAGTAAATATAAAGTGTTCGTTGTTAGTCGCAAACAGCACAGCAGCCACAGACAATCAAAACCCAGTGTTACTCACATGAGAAGGAATCAAAGCAGTTTTCAGGCCTTCCCTCTTAGCTCTCTCCAGCGCTGGAAAGCTTTTCTAATATAAACACGGGTCCTAAAGCGCTTGCCCAGGCATAAACCTTCATTCCAGTGATATTTTTTGAGCTGTTTTGTATTGTCTTATTTCTCGCTCTGCAGTTTTCTTCTTATTTTCAAATCTCCCTCTTGCTCGTTCTCTCTCCTCGAACATCATACGCCCCCTAATGCTGATTGGTTAGACATTTGTTATTGGACTTGGCCCAACTATCTTCCAAACAGTGGATTTGAAATATCACTGAGTGCCCCTTTAAGTTAGGAGGATCTGTTTCTTATAAAATGGTTACCTTGATTGGATCACCCCAAGCATGTTTTATCTCCTTTACTTTTTATTTTATATACTAATTCTTGTTTAAGTTCCTTTAAGATTAGATATATTATTAAATATGCAGACGATACTACTTTAGTGAGTCTTTTACATGGAGAGAGGGAGGGCCTGGGTCTGTTTTGGACTTTTTAAATTGGTGTGAAAAATCAAATCTCCTATTGAATACTTCAAAAACAAAAGAGATGGTTATTGATTTTAGAGAGAGAAATACATTTCACCCCACATTAATTAATAGGGAGCCAATATAATTAGTTACAAATACCTTGGTAAAGTATTGGATAATAAGCTTAAATGGGATATGTGGTCTGAGCATTTCAGTAAAAAGACTTAACAAAGAATGTATTTCTTAAAGAAATTACTCTCGTTCAATGTCCACAATAGAATGTTACAGATTTTTTTTTTTTTATGGTGCTTTCATTGAGAGTGTCATAATATTTGGTATGATATGGAAATGTTTCAGAGGCACAGAAGAAACTACTAAGGAAAGAGGTGATTTGATAGAGTGTTGAATAAAGCTAAAATTATTGTGAAAGATGAGACATCCTATATCCTGTGCTTTTGAATTATTGCCGTCCAGTCGACTGTACTGTGTCCCTCTGTGTATGAAAAATGTCTACATGTCTACATTCCCGAAGCAAGTACATTTCTGGAAATATATTAACTTAGATTATTGAATGATGTATTTTATTTTGTATGCCAAATCGTGTTTCTTATTATGTCTGTGTAAGCTCACTGCAACCTTACTTTCCCTAAGGGGATAAATAAAACTGAACTGAAATGAAGGTTATTGGCAGATCCCTTTGACATAACGATCCTGGGAACTGAAGACACCCTGTGGGAGCTGTTCCATTCCAAGGTCCTTCTTGGGTTGCACAGTGCACCTGCCAGTTTTTCCTTTTCTTATATCAATTGACAAAGAATTACAAACATTAACCTGCTACAGGTGACAGATGCTAAAAGGACTGTATAAGCAATATCAATATTCTCCAAAAGCTTGGAGAAAGTTAACGGAGGTGGGAACATGCTTGACCAAAAGGTATGGAAGTCCACTAATTTAGGAGAAAAAAGGCAGTTACCCCACATGGAGAGAGCTCTTAAACACATTGATGAAAATATACACAGTAATGTTGACACACATGGAGAACACAGTAGCAACAAGAAAAGTCTATTTCTATAAGTCATATGACAATAGATTATAATTTATATGAATTTGTTTGTAAAACAATACTATAGTTAAGGTTAAAGTTTCAAACTCCAGGAGGATGGCCTGACCCTCCCAGAGGCTTTGCAAGCTTTTGAAGTAGCAGTACTTAGACATGTCAGCATACAAACAACACCAGAGGAGAAGCTTGAGCTATTCCTTGACCACACTAAAGATTAGGGCAAGTTCCAGGCAGTGCAGCTTTCCAATTTCAATGAAGACGGCAAATGAGATTCAAAAAAGATTCAATAGGTAGATTAGTTAAAAAGTTGAGGGTAGGTGAGGGTGTTCTCATACACCAATACTAGCAATTCTGTTAATGCACTACAGACTTACATTTCAAGTCTTGAAGAATTGTGGGTACAGTGGGGAGCACGGAGAGATACAGTGCGTTTCATGTTGCTTTCATGCACACCCTTTAAAGTCAAGCAAAAATTAACATGTTAAACAAGCAAGCCAACTTCACTTTATATACAATGAAGACAGTAATGGAGGTAGTTTGTTAGGGTTTAGTCTGTTTGAGGAGACGGATTTATTCAAACATACTTTCAGAATGAAACATGTTAAGTACAAATACAAGGATTATGCAATAGCCTATAGTGCATATTTAGCAAAATGCTCCTCTCTAAGTTCATTTTTATAGCTGACTAAGTCTTTGGACGCTGAACGGCTTTTCTGAAGTAAATGTGACATTTTTATTGTTTTATTGACGTCTTTCTGCAGTTGAAACACTCATTGAGCGAATACATGAGACATGATATGGAATTCGTTAAGTTGTACTGTATCTTTCAACATACCTTCAGAGGTTCATTCATGTTTATTTCATGTTGTAACTAGTAGCGTAAGAGATGATCTGTTCACGTGGGCTCTGCTTGAACTCAGGTGCTGTCGCGCTGTCATGCCCCCGAAAAAAAACTTGAATACAAAACAGCGAATTTAGCTTTGTATCAATACAAAGAAAGATATTAGTTTATTCAACAGAAACTCAAAATAGTATGTTAGCTGAATGTCTGTGAACCTAAACTGATTTGACAAAAGATTTGTGAAAAGTTGATAAATCATGAAAACATTTTTTACAGTGCAGTGGCAGACAGCACTCAGTCAATGCAATCATTTAAACTCCTCAATCACAGTGAATGACAAAGACAGAGAAACATCATGTTATTTTGTCCTACTAAATAATGAACCAGCAACTGATTATGACACTTATAGCCTTAGAGTAAAGAGATTTGTGGTTTTTGATGTCACTTTGATTTATAGAAGCGGCAGATTGATAGATTCATGTTTTGTTGTGTTTTTTTATAAATAGAAAACAAGAACAAAAAAAAAAAAAAAGGAATTGTTTAATTTAGGGCAGATTAAACATATTGCCAATCTAGACAATTGCACTACTAAAAGGTTTGTCTATATTCTAAATTAATATTAATGAATATGTTATTAATGAATATTGTTAAACTAGCAAAAGGGGATTCAGACACGCCCTAAGTGCACCTGAGCAATGCACTTCAGACCATGTGTTTAGATCGTTAAAATAGGGCCCAAAGTCACAGTGATAAATAAACATACAATTGGTCCTTTATATGTATTGACCGGTTTTGTAACGAATCGTTCTTTTGAGCCGGTTCACTAATCAACTGAGTCGAACTTTAATTCCGGGTTGATGACGCAAGCCGAAGTAGCACCAAAGAGTAAAGAAGCCAAGAGGCGACACTCTGATACTTTATGGGTAACAGCCACTAGATGGCGCTCCGGTAGCATGGCCACTATTATGGACCATAGAATCTTTCACATCCAAAATCTGCGAATTTCACTGCCAAATCAGAAGCGCAAAAGAACATTTTTCAAATGAAATCATCAGTAAATTGTATGGCTCCTACAGTAAATGTTGTATTGTCTTATATATGTTTTATTTTACCAGTTGTGAAATCCAACCATTCAACCATCTGAGGTAATTCTGATATCGCCATAGAAACAAGTGGACTGCTGAGTTGCTTTCACCACAAAATGGCGGAAACGCAGGGCTGCTGCTGGGCGCCAGTGTTGCAATGAAACGTTTTATTGAGTGTCGCTTCTTGTTAGTGTATATTCTGTGGTAGCACGTCCGACTCAAAAAGAACCTATTGCGCCGGTTCAAACAACTGCCAAAGTTTGCCGAGGATTACCGAGGAGTCTGATGAGTGAGTTGACGATACCACACAAGGCTGAGGCACGTACTGCAAATATGCTTATTATAACAATTTTATTAAAACCTGCAAAAACCTTTTTGTCAAGATGTAAATTCATTTTACTATGGTTTATTACACATGTAGATTATAAGTTGTAAAGTGAAAACAATAGTTTATTCTTTCTATATAAATATATATATATATATATATATATAAATAAATAAATAAATATATATATATATATAGATAGATAGATAGATAGATAGATAGAGCATATCTGCGTTTGTGCATAAATATTTGTTGTAGTTGCAAATCTTATCCAAGATGTATCCGACACAAAGGATCCGCATTCCAATGAAACTGAGACACAAACCATTAAAGGTGCCCTAGAATCCTTTTTCACAAGATGTAATATAAGTCTATGGTGTCCCCTGAATGTGAAGTTTCAGCTCAAAATATCCCATAGAGTTTGCAATCGGTGTGTAACAATCATATCGCACTTGGAACACAATCTGCCCCATTACAGGAAATGGGAAGAAGAGAACGGGGGAGCGACATCTTCATCCACCGGTAGTACTAGTGCTGATAAGAGAGAACCCACTCCCACTAAAACTCCAAGGGATGTAAAAAAAAATGTGCCATAACCCTTTGAGTCCTGGTAGAGCAACTAGACCTACTGCACGGAGGAGCATGACAAAGGTACCACAACAACGGGGTTTGAGCTGAGCTCCATTCTTTTGGCCACCAGCGGGGCTAGCTGGTAAATTAGGTTTTTACCAAAGCCGGTTGGTAGTAAGGCAAACACATCCTTCTTTTTTATGAATTGTTCCAGGGCAAGTCTCTGTTCCGTTTTCAAAGAAAACTTGCCTTTGAAATCTTTTAAAACAGCATTGATAGCAGCATCAACTGGTTGCTGCGCTTCGGTGGCCGCCATGTTCAATGTAAACAAAAAATTCAGCAAAAATATTCAGCAAAAAATAAAGACATGTGCTGGTCCCTTTTCTGACCTTTTGACCAACAAACAAGATCGTAGGACTGCTCAACCTGTCCGTCCACTCCAGGGGCTTATGACAAGACAAGAAATGGTGCCCCCTAGTCTCCTCATTGCGATACATTTCAGGTCCACCACCCCTGCCCAATGGAAAATTGACATTAGATTGTTTCACAGGGCTGAAATAGTCTTGAGGTTGAGCACTAGACTTTAAAACATAGCAGTAGGTTTAAAAAACATTTTTTGAGGGCCTCTGCCTTTTGTTCATGTTTGTTTTCTGACCAAACAGTTCAACTATCAATGTAACATTCTATACATTTTAGAAAGTACACATTATGTTTGATATTTAGCAGTGAACATTAAACAAAACATTAAAATCTCTTTATATTAAAAACTTTAAATTATGAATAATTTGAGTCTTAATCAGAATTTTGTATTTAAAGCAAAATTACAAATTAACCACAGTAAAATAATGAAGAATAATTTCCACAATTTAAATTGTTTTTGAGTATGTTACATACTACACATTCAAAACAACCAAATGTAACAGAGTGACAGTTAGTAAGTGTCGCCAGGAGTTCTGTCTCCTGCTCTCACAAACACGCAACACCACAAAAAAGTGGCAAAGGGATGTTTATTTTTATGTAAGGATAGGTATCCTCTAATTTATTAAAGGAAACAAGTTGCTCAGCTCAGTGGGTTTAAATCGCCCAAAACAAACAAGAGGTTTTTCCTAATTTTAAAATTGCAACTAAACATTTACTGGCCAATACCGTTAACAATTCAAGCTCCAATTCAATTACATTCACGGTTTAAGGGGTTTTATTACGAGCGTAATACTGCAATCCAGCAATCACACCCACATACACACCACAGTGTCTATAAAGCACGTACACACATGCTACAATGTGGGTAAACATGAGAGAGAACTCGATGAGAAGGCTCCCCCTCACAGCCTATATCCAACGTAGAATCAATCCAAGCTACAGTAGCCAGGATGCTCATCTGAGGAGTAAAACCCCAAAAGCACTCCCCATTGTCCTTTTCCTTGGTAGCCAGCCCCACACAGTCTTTGTAATGTTGGCTGCACTGTAGTCTGCGACACCTAGAGATGGTATAAGGCTTTCTGTAGATTTAATAACTTTCTGAACGTATTTTCCTATTCACTACACCTGTTCAATATCAAAACACAATGACGACAGTACATTAACTCACAGTTCAGACAATAAATGAAGAAATCTTTAATGCCCGTTCCACACTTTAAGCTTGAGTGGCCATTTTCATCAACATTAAAGTGATAAACACATGCCTGTAAAATGTCATCCAGTGAAACCCTTGACATCTTTGCTGGGAGTGTAGGTACCTTCAAAATGTAAAACATAAAAACAGATTGCTTATGAAACAGCTACACATTTATACATGCTTCTTTCAATACTTTTCACCAAAACATTACCCTACTATGGTAGCCAATGGTGGGTGAGTTTCAGGCAGCGAACGAGGAACCTGCAAATTGGTGTGTGTCGCCAAACCTCTTGCAAAATCATAACCACATGCATTTGGGAAGTGCTTCCAGGAGAGTAGAAGGTCTGCAAAGTCCCTGGGACTTTCAGCACGTAGATTAAATTTGATGCCGTATACAATGCCATCTGGGCAAAATATTACAGACCATCCACCTGAGATTAAAGATTCAATAGATTAAAGAGATATAAATGTTAATAAAACACAGGACATGGAGCTGATACTGCTTCACCATCAGAATCTGTGTGTTGTTGTTTTTTTTTTATAACAACTTAACAGTTCAAGTATTTTTTCCATAGTGACAGCATCACTTTAAGAGAATATATATAAAAAAGAAGGGTTACTTGTATACATTTTCTCATTGACTTCTGTGTCCACAATTAAAGATATAATATAATATAATATAACATAATATATTAATTTATAACATATAACATGATGCTGTATTAAACAATCTGAAACAACCCTGAAAATGTTCATGTCAGAAATTATGCTTTGTTATACATTTTCAGTGAACACATTTTATCCTTACTGTTGCATTATTTATCAAAAACACACATTATATTCATAAATTAACTCTACTATCACGCTATTTGTCAGACCGCATGGTCTCTATCATTAGCATGAAATGCATGACTAGCACATGCGATTCACAGAGAAAACTTGAAACAAACTTTCACATTTCTGTTAAACGTAAATTAACAGTTAAGTTCGACTTTAAACAACATCATTTACATTTTTTGTAACTCTAACATGTCAAGAACATATTCTTACTGCGTTAATGTGTTTCATACCTGATGAGGGGAGAAATAAATGTGAATAAAACACAGGACATGGAGCTGCTGCTGCTGCTTCACCATCAGTGTGAGCAGCGCGCCCCCTCCCCACTCAGGTGAACGCTTCCCAAGGCAAAAACAATCAAATAATCGATCGTCAGGCAAAATTAATATGCAAATGTAAAATACATTTGCTAAAAACATATTCCATGTCAAATATTTATTTACTATTTTTTCTAACCACCACAAGTAGAGTCATCTGTTTTGTTTATTTAACAGTGAGGACATTAGTTGATGTAATACTATTCACCTGTTTTAGGATTTTTTCAGTTGCAAATTGTAGACATTTAGGAAGTGACAATGTGAATACCATACTTGCATAGAGTCAGTCCACCACAAAGTGACAATCTTTTTGTCTTTATCTTTTGTAGAAGATGGAGAGAACCCATACTATGCAGGTGCTAAAAACACCCACTGCATGCTGCAAGTGAAGGAGTGAAACACACCTGCAAGCGCTCTCTTTTGTTTGGTCCATTATTTATGATTTTTTTTTTTATTATTATTATTAAAATAGCCTACACCTTGCCTTAATATAAAAAGTGATTTTTTTTTTGTCACAAATATGAATTATTTTTACAAATAACCAACCATTTCTTTAAAATAAACACTTTCTTGAGGTGAAAACAAAGGAATTAACCGACATGCTTTTAAACATGCTTTTTTAAAATGCCACATGAGTTTTGGGAACAGGACTGAGCAAACATGCATCCATCTTCTGCTTTGAAATCTTATTTAAAAAAAAAATGTAAATAAAGTTGCCTGAGATTGACCAATAAACATTTTGAATAGTTAAATATGTGCAGTATTAGATTCAGTGTTGAAATAAATAAATAAATAAATAAATAAAGTTTAATTTAAAATAGTTACAGCAACCAAATGTCACCCATTCAGTGGAATGGCCCAAAAAGACTTTGACTTTTAGGGTGGCAACATACCTTTAAAATGTAAAGAGTGCTGCATCCTCCGTGCTAATCCTAGCACTGGAAGTGAGTGAGGAATTAAATGTTAAAACAACCTCCTCATATGACTTTTTAACGTTATACATCGAACGCTAGATGCATATACAAACAAAACGATAGGTTACACATATAGCCTATGCTAGCCGTCATGCAACATCAGCTAACATTGGCGAGGCATCAATATCGCTCGTCAGAAATATATAAACCCATCGTGTGTATTCATCCTTTTGTGCATAATTTCACCATAGAATGTAAAAAAAATATGGACGTAGTGTCCGTGACGTCATCCGTAGATTTCTGAAGAGCATTTTTGAAGTGAAAATGAGACATGCAGCCATCTTAGCTGCGCGTCACCGCTCGTCACTACCGGATAGCTGAAAATGGGCAAAGAGGCGGGACGTGGTTGGAGCTGAGGTGACTGGTTGCTGAAACCACACCTGCCTAGCTCAACGTGATCATGTTAGCAGGCAAAGGAGCTATCTATCTGTCTTAGATACTATCTAAAACATTAATATAGATAACTAGTTCATTAGAAAGTTCTAAAGGTGTATTGTCAATCTATGGTGTCTTTTTTAAGATATAGATGCTCCAACACCAGTAATTAATTTGTGTCATGTGTGCATATAACAACATGCAAAATCAAACAGGACTCGATACATTTATAATGAAATAGAGATCGCAAGATGAATCCAATCCATGGCACTTAATTGGGTAAAATGTCCATGAGTGTCCATTGCAAAACAAAAAACAGTACTTTTTGTCCACAAAAGCGTTAAATCCATGAAATATTGATATATTATCCATTGTTTGTATCACATTTCTTCTGAATGATCTGCTCTCCATCATCGTCCTTCAAGAAATTATGCAACCTGAGCAGTGTTTATGTTGTAAAACTGTATGATCATAGGTCACAAACAAATGAGCCCGCGCCCAAAGTGTAATTTTTCAAAATGCAGCAGTTTTAGTGATAATATCCAAGCAGTGGTGTCAGAGTTTTATATCCTCCCGTCATTGTAGTAAATCTCAAAAAAAAAACTTTTAGCCAATGCCACGATCCAACAACGGGTGTTCTGTTTATCTTCCGCATGCGAGCACATCTACACAGACACACATCTCTCTTGAGTCTTGACCATTAACGTAGCAAGCCATATTATTTTATAATTGTATAAAATAATCCAGAAAAAACACAAATACGGCAGAGATGCCAAATTTAGTGGCTGGAATTAGCTGAGGTGAAGTGATGACTTACCGCAGCGACAATCTACCTGTCACTCAAGTGACCACGCCCTTAATTATGCAGAACTTTAAGGCTTAATATAATTTTAACAGATGAGTTATAAAAGCAGTATAGACCAAAACCACAATTTGTACCAAACTGTAAACGTTTTTTTCTGCTGTAAATTTGGCCGTTTTAACATGGGACTCAATGAGATTCTGCTCTCTTTTGGAGCCTCTCCCTAGCGGCCAGTCTATGAATTGCAGTTTAAGTAGCAGCACTTAATAGCAGCACAAGTGTTTTTCAATACAATAACACAATAAGTACATTCTTCTTATTTTTGGATTTAAGTACAGTAGTTAAGAACACGTAATATAAATTGGGACCAAATACAGTAAAAACAGCATTACTGTTCATTGTTTTATTACCATATTATTTTTTCATTATTGTATTTTAAAGGTGCCCCAGAACACTTTTTCACAAGATGTAATATAAGTCTAAGGTGTCCCCTGAATGTGTCTGTGAAGTTTAAGCTCAAAATACCCCATCGATTTTTTGTTATTCAATTTTTTAACTGCCTATTTTGGGGCATAATTAGTAATGCGCAGATTCTGTGCGTGTCCCCTTTAGATGCTTGCTCTCCCCGCCCCCAAGCTCGCAACTCTATAATACATTGCATAAACAAAGTTCACACAGCTAATATAACCCTCAAAATGGATCTTTACAAAGTGTTCATCATGCAGCATATCAGATCATGTATTTCTTTGGATGTTTACATTTGTTTCTGAATGAGTTTGATAGTATATGCTCCGTGACTAACGGGGCTAACGCTACACTGTTGGAGAGATTTATAAAGAATGAAGTTGTGTTTATGAATTATACAGACTGCAAGGGCCCTATTTTAACGATCTAAACGCAAAGTGTAAAGCGCACGGCGCAGGTGCACTCAGGGCGTGTCCAAATCCACTTTTGCTATTTTAACGAAGGAAAAACGGTCCGTGCGCCGGGGCGCATTTTTGAAATGGGTTGTCCCTATTCTCTTAATGAATAATGGGCATAACGTTCAATAAACCAATCAGAGTGTCTGTTGATTCGGCTGTGCTGCTCCAGACGTTAATACTGGCCGCCCTTGTCTAATGCCTTGAACATGGGCTGGTATATGCAAAATTTGGGGGCGTACACAGGGCTCTCAAGTTTTGAAGACAGGCAAGAGTCACATCTCCAATCCCCCACCCAAACACAACAATGGGGGTGTTGTTGTGTTTGGTAAAGATCACTGAACACAATTTAACCAAATACAAAGTATTTATTCAATTTGCATTTATTTATTTGTGTGTGCATGTGTGTGTGTGTGTGTGTGCATGTGAGAGAGAGAGAGATTGATTATGACTGGTGTTGTTTATTGTAAGTGTTTGTTGCCTTTTTGGACTCCTTTATCATTTGTGGTGTTGGCTCCCATTTGAAACAGTTTGGCTCAAGCCCAGCCATTTTCAGGGTCATGATTGAGGACAATGTCCTGTCCAGAGACAAGCTGTTTCGTGTTGAGGTTTTGTTCAAACCGACCATCGAAAATACCCTCTCGGCATCAGCATTAGAGAGTGGAAGCACTAAAACCAAGGCTGCGATCTTTGATAGCCTCCCAAATTGGCTCAAGCCAGTCACCTTTGAAAAAAGGAACCAGGGGCCTCTATTACTCAAATGTTTTCCTTTCATCGTAACTAATCATGAGCAAGTCATGTTGTGTACAAAATATTTCTTACCTTGTTTTTGTTGAGGACATTCTTCCCCAAAACTCCTCAACATCAAAGACTCTTGGGTCTTGGGGCAAGGCAATGTCCATGAGTTGGTACTCCATAAACTCCTCACTTACTTGGTCCTGTTCCTTTGGATCATGAAAAGGAAGGAGTTCCTGAAATCTTAAAAAGAGCACATATGTACAAGACTGATTAGAATACAGTGAGAGACAGATTTATTTTGTGATCATGACCATTAAACCTAAAAATATATAATCAGTATGTGAAAACCCTTGCCTGTCTACAAAGTATAGGGCATCTTCAACCCCACACTCAGCCCTCAGCTGCACATCAACAAATCTTGCATGCTTCAGGAGAGCATCTTTCAACGGGAGTTTATCCATAGCATACTCCACAGCTCCGACCAAAAAGGCCAGTGCTGCCTGCTGGAATTGTTGAGCCTTCTGTGATGTGACCTCTCCAGCCTCAAGGAGCCTGTTGAGCGTAGCTCTGGTGGTGAAACCCACATTGAGTTTTTCTCCTATCAGTGAGACAGAAAACATAGAGAAAGCTAGTCAAATACAGGCATCTTATAGGATATCGCTGGGTTATACAACAAGTTTAAAGTTTATTGTCATATACACATAAATAACATTTATGAAATTTGTTGTGCTCAAAGAAATCACAACTTTACAGAATAAAATTTAAATAGAAAGTAGATAAACAGTAGAGGTAAAATAAAAAAGGATTAATTTAAGTTGAAGGATTAATTCTAAAAAGTGACAAGTGTGCCATTTAGGAGAGTGAAGATGGTTGAGTAGAGTTCAGCATCCTAATGGCTTGAGGATAGAAGCTATCTGTGTCTCTGAATCTACTAGTGCTGTTTCTGATGCTCCTATATCTTCTACCAGATGGCAGAGGGGTAAATATAATTTTGTATCCATTTTCCATCATCAGAAAGACCACTCAATCCATAGAAAAGGTGAATTTGTCGTCAAGAACCAAGCTCCCTATGTGACTTCAAAGCATTACCTGGCAGTTGGTACAGTGGGTCCTTGAAGGGGATGTCATGGACTTCTCCTCCTCGTAGTGCTGCTGGTGTCATGAACCTTGAACAGAGTTTCTTGATGAATTTTGTCATCTGCAAAATGTAATGTCAAAAAAGATTCAAATGCATTATTAATACAATTGCTACTCAGCTCAATGAGTAGATTTAAGTTTAGATAATTAAGTTATTTTTTTACTCTGTACAAGTAATTTATCAAGGGACACATGTAGTGCACAGAATCAAAAAATATGTCAGCTGTTGTGAAATTAGATAGCTTTAGATAGATGTCTTTCTTGACAGAGTAACAACCTATTTGTCACAGGGGTGTTGCACTTAAGAAAGGAGACATCAAAATAGCCAAAAATAGCCCAACCCTCCCATTTACCTCTTCATACAGCTGGAATATGGAGGCCTTTTCTCTCTGGAGAAGGAGGTTCAGTTTAGAGAACACTGGGAATGTGGCCTGAAGGAATAGGAGGTAGACTTCCGTCAGGGGATTGGAAAACGCCTCCACCAGCCTTCTGAACCTTGGTTGTTTCTCATCTGCAAATAGACAGGTTGTTATTGGGTGCCTCACATAACTATCTTAAACTAGTGCCAATATAATGTGTGACTTACCTAAAGATTTGAAGTAGCTGGTGAGTGGGCCATACCGCTGCAGAATGCGGGTGATGCACATCTCCAAACTCAGCCACCTCACAGAAATGTACTGCAGCATTTCCATATAATCACTGCCATGGAGTTCACACAATTCTGGTAAAATATGTAAGAAAAACAAACAAAGTTAACCCAAGATTTCCTCAGTTTGGGTGTATAACACTGGAGCTAATGAATTACAAACCTTTCAGGTAACCTTTACGGTTTGTGCTGCCCTTAAACCAGTATCCAATGTCAACCACAAGGTCCTCAGTGTCAAATCCAGATATCTGCAGAACATGACATGAGTGCAAACATGTATTAATTATGTTAGGGCGACCATATGCGCCATTCTCCCAGGACGCGTCCTGTCCAGGATTTCTAAGTTGCATAAAATGTCCCAGTTTTGGTTTTGTTTTCATATTTGCAGAAGGTAACGACTGAAAAATAATTTGACCAATAGCATGCATTATACATAATCAACCGATCGTGGCTTGCAAGAAGGCTGGATCTACAGAGAACGGTCAAAGCATTGCAAATACAACAACATTTTAATGCATTGCATGAGGAATGTCAATAAGAACAGTGGCTTGCACGGACCTCCGTGTAGAAATTGCGTTCCTAAATCGCATTCCGGAGGCACATCGATATGACCACTTTCACAATTATAGAGGCAAGGGCTCAAGCCATTTTAGGCAATTTAGAAATCCTGGACAGGACGCGTCCTGGGAGAATGGCGCATATGGTCACCCTAAATTATGTCATTATACAGCAAATTATTTACTTCACCTTAGCTTAACAGATATTTAATGGAAAGCAAACATGTTGAAACTTACTTCCAAAAACCTCTTCCCAGCGTGTTTGGCAGTGTTATGGATTATATGGCAGGGGCATCCATGAATGTAAATGCTGGGATTTTCCTTAACCCTCTGGAGTCTGAGGCTGATTTGGGGCTTGGAGAAGTTTTGACATGCCCTGACATTTGTGCTTTTTTCAGTTGTTCATAAACATATAAATGACAAAAGTGTCATTACACTGTGTTCAGCACAAACTAGGCTACAATAATATGTGAGGAACATGTATGTACATGTTTGTATTTTTGAAGGAATAATGTTTATGCGTGGTTATTGAAAAAACAAAAAACTTAAGTCACTGAAATAAGGCCAAAAAAAGTATATTAAATCTGTGTTCATAAGACTTTTGGGTATTGGAGGTTGTAGACTAGAGTTTTTGCTTCAGAATTATGTAAAAATTATGCTGCCTACTCCTTCATATAAAACAATGTATTGATTTAGTTTTTGTAAGACACTTTTTATCAAGAAACACAGTATGCGTGGAGGTGTGAATCTGCATGAATAATGGGCCATTTACACCTGAGAAGACAAAAGAATCACATAATGATGACCTGAAATTACTTGCATATTAATGAGGCCTTTCAGTCAGGTAGGCTGTGAAAAAAACCCTCTGTAATCATGTCTCAGCTCATCATAAACAGCAATACTGGGAAATATTATTACAATTTAAAATAATGGTATTCTATTATATTCTTTAAAATATAATGTATTTCTGTGATGCAAAGTGTCTGAACAATTATGTTACCTCTATGGCATTTCATATAGGCTTTTAGCTTAAAAGCATGCACATTTGGAGAAATATTTATGGATTCTTATATATTTATGTCAATTTTCTATACTGAGAAGTAATATTTATTGTCATCACTATGAGTGCTGGATACTGTTTTTTCAATTCATACTTGCAGCCGGAGGGTGCTCTCTGTACACCTTTAGTCCACAAATTATTCTAAAGAAGAAGAGGACATTTCAGGAATGGTATTTTCAATTCATACTGCAGCCGGCGGGCGCTCTCTGTACACCTTTAGGCCACAAATTCATATGAAGAAGAAAAGGAACTAGGAACTAATGGCATGTCTTCTAGAGATCGCTAACCATTGCTTTAACATCCAAATAAACACTTTTCAAGACAATAAATACACGATTGAGACGATGAATGCATGTATTGCCTCTGAATTTGCGTCTGAATAGCGCTGGCTCCGTGGGCGTGGCCGCATTAGCGGATAATGAGCTGAATCACAGACTTCTGACATGGCTCTCTTTTCATACAGATTACATAAACACAGAATGTCAACGTTACTTTAGACGTAAGTGTCATTTTTTTTGTCATTAGTATCCACTAAGTTACAGTTCATTTTCTGAGAACTATCAGATTGGACTTCGTTCAGAGGGAGAGGAGAGATCACGCATCATGTTAGTTTTCTTTATTTTACAAAAAGCACAACATTGTGTTTTTACTCTGAGTGTACACAAATAAAAGAAGACATTCTATAGTTTCAATTGATATATTACTTATGTCTCTATGACAAAAAATGACGGAGTATTTTAAGTCTGTTTTGCTGCAATGTGAAAAAAATATTGCAAAACGCGCCGGCGCGTTTTCAGACCTCAGGGAGTTAAAATTATGAATTTCAGTAACAATAAAAATACATTACAGAGCAGTATTCTGTCCATTTCATGGATGAATGTCTCATATATGCCATAAACATAGAATTAGTTGAATTATTTAGGAAAAATGGTATTCATGAAGAATGTAATCAACCTTTTGGATTTACTGTGCTATGTACCTTGACTTCTTGCACACTCATTTCTGCAGTCACTGGCAAGTAAAAGTTTTTGACTGTGCTGGTTGACTTCAGTGCTTGTTGTTTGGCCTGATGCCCCTTACTTTCTATGTGCCTTGTCACATCCCGCACACCTTGATGGTCACAGGAGTTCTCTTGGCGGCAGATAGAGCACCAGTAATAGGAGCTGGTGCTTCCTACAATAATAAATGGCCATTTAGAGGTCCATTCATTATTAAAAGAGCTCTTGTAGGTGGCTGCTCCTGGTACTTTTCTCCCTTTTGTTTTGATGGTCTCTTCTGACACCCTGGCCATCTCCTCCACCGTCTCTTCCTCTTCCACCTGCACTGCCTCTTCCTCTTCCACCTGCACTGCATCCTCCTTCTCTAACCTGGCCTTTTTAGGGGGCTTTCCTCTCAGGGTGAATGAGAGGATGCTAAGTTGCCTTTTAGCTGACATCTTTGAAAGACAGACGCAATGATTAATGCATCCATGGCCATGATATAAAATATGACATGATTTTAAAAGTGACCTATAACATTGACAATGCAATACACTTTAATTTATTTAGTGCTAATAAAATTATTAAGCCTATTTGGAGAGAGAGAGATGTTTAATGTGACAAAATGTAAGTCATCGTGTGATAACGAAAATATAACTAGGCCTAGACTCAGGGGCATACATTTCAGCTGACAGCAGGGGGGACAATAAACATAAAATTCCTTACTTCAAAAATACTCCAATAAATAAATAATTTTGAAGAAGAATATTTTGGTCAACAACTTAGTTGTTTACAACCAAGTCACCAAAATTCCTTACCACGCGATTTACGCCCCTGCCTAGATGTTCTGAGCAGGTGTTGTCAGTGAACAGGCTGTAAAACTGTTGGCTAAGTTACAAACATTCATGAAAAACTGATGCTGATTATCTGGGAAACATTCTCTAACAGCAGTCAAGTTGTCATTGTTTGTGTCAAACAAATTGTGAATTTGTTGTAACATTAAAACAGGAGATCATGACTTACTGTGCTCAAAGTGATGCTCGGAGCTCCAGTGGTTTCCTCTGTGGGTAAACGAGGATGATGGTGAAACCAGAGCCGGATGAAACAATTCCAGTATATGCTTTTTTTTCATTGGTTGTTGTGTTTAATTTTTACCCAGATGCTATTTTTTGATTGGCTATTATGTAGCCTCTTTCTTTTTCTTTTTTTTTTTGATTGGCTGATAAGTGGCAGGCAACAACGCCAGGGGAGACGCACTTGATTCCTTCCCGGTTCCATAGAGAGCGTGGCGGCATATTAAATATATTAAAGTTATAGTTTTTCTGCGTGAGAAATACAATGTGTGGCGGGAGGGCGTGACAAAAGACCGAAATGAGTGACTGTCACGCTCAATGCGTGACACTTGAGAGCCCTGCGTACATATTAATGATCCCAACTGTTGCGTCACAGTCGGTGTTATGTTGAGATTCGCCTGTTCTTCAGAGGTCTTTTGCAAAAATCAAATTTACATAAGAAGGTGGAAACAATGGTGTTTGAGACTCACCGTATGTCATTTCCATGTACAGAACTCTAATTATTTAACTATGCTGAGGTAAATTCAATTTTCAATTCTAGGGCACCTTTAATTTTAACATCACTTTGGCGGCTATTATTAAAGAAACTGACAAAGTAACAAGTTTTTGTTTATTAACTATTCACAGCAGAGCTCACCAGTTTATTCCATCTGCAACCAAACAGTCACAGTCCTGCGCATCTTTTTTGAAGGGGGTGACACACGGCCTGATTTCCACCTGAGCTGTGCATCCATTACAGCTCTTGGACCAGACCCCGCTTTATGGGTGGGGTCCAACCATCGAGGTCATTGAGGGCATCAGACGTCTGACACCACATGTGATAAGTGTCCCAAACACCTTGGATGCACAAAGTGAGGTGGGTGAGGGTTTCAGGCAGCTGGCTGTTCCACTCAACTGTTTCACTCAATCCAGCTGCAGGCTGTATGCATCCACAAAGCGAGGTTTATTGATGTCTTTGTTGGCTTTCCTGGCTCTGGCCCATTGCCCTGGTGACACCCTACAAGCAGCCTGCAAGAGGAGTGACACAACAGAGGTTTGGAAAAATATAAATAAGTTAATCAATAAATGAAAAGTATCATTACATGTTTTTCTTATATTTAAATTTTATTGCTGTACAGGTTCAATACTCATCATGCCAAAGCTCGTTCTGTCATTGAGCGAGCATTTGGCATTATAAAAACAAGGTGGAGGGTACTCTTCTTCCATGCACTGGAGGCGGACACTTCATTCGTCCCTGATGTTGTTGTGGCATGCACCATACTACATAACATTCCATCTTGCCAGTGGAAGAAGGGTAACCTGAGGAGGAAGAAGAAGAGGTGGCTGGGGAGACTGTAAACAGAAATGCTCTGCGTGAACACATTGCTGCACAACTGTCTGCCCTGCAGCATCATGTACAATATAACTGAAGAGTATAAATATTAATAAAATTGTTCTTACCTTTTATTTTCATTTTACACCTCTTACCACCACCTTTTTGTTCCAAAGATCATTCAATGCTCTGTTAACACACATCAGTGTTGAATAAAGTTATATATACTTTATTTTAAATACTTAATATTGTGTGACAAATGTGTGACCAACTGAAGTAGTGAGTTAAGTTATAGCAGTGCAGAGTCAGTGGTTGTTCTGTAGGCAAACATCAGAGCCTTGAATTGGATGCGAGCAGCTACTGTCAGCCAATGTAGACTGATGAAGAGAGGAGTGACGTGCGCTCTCTTCGGTTCGTTGAAGACCAGTCTTGCTGCTGCATTCTGGATCAGTTGTAGAGGCTTGACAGTGCATGCTGGAAGGCCAGCCAAGAGAGCATTACAATAGTCCAGTCTGGATAGAACAAGAGCTTGGACAAGAATTTGTGTGGAATGCTCCGATAGGAAGGGTCTAATCTTCCTGATGTTGTACAAGGCAAATCTGCAGGACCGGGCCGTTTGTAGCAATATGATCTGTGAAGCTTAAACGATCATCCATCTCCACTCCAAGGTTCCTGGCTGTCCTGGAAGCAGTAATGGTTGGCGACCCAAGTTGAATGGAAAGGTGATGAAGTGTTGGGTTGGCTCCGACCACAAGCAGTTTCGTTTTTGCAAGGTTGAGTTGAAGGTGATGGTCCTTCATCCAGGCAGAAATGGCTGTCAGGCAGGCTGCGATGCGACCAGCAACCGTCGGATCATCTGGTTGGAACGAGAGGTAGAGTTGTGTGTCATCCGCATAACAGTGATAGGAAAAACCATGTTCCTTAATGACAGATTCTATTGATGACATGTAGATGGAGAAGAGAAGTGGTCCAAGCACGGAGCCCTGAGGTACCCCAGTAGCAAGATGATGTGAATTGGACACCTCACCTCTCCAAGATACCCTGAAGGACCTAAGACTTGAACCACTGGAGTGCCGTTCCCGAGATGCCCTTCAACATGAGTGTTGACAGGAGGATCTGGTGGTTAACACTCTGAGGTCTAAAAACGCGCCGGCGCGTTTTGCAGTTTTTTTTTCACATTGCAGCAAAACAGACTTAAAATACTCCGTCATTTTTATCATAGAGACATAAGTAATATATCAAATGAAACTATAGAATGTCTTCTTTTTTTTGTGTACACTCACAATCAAAATAAAACTTTGTGCTTTTTAAAAATAAATAAAATATACAGGGTGTGCTGTCCTGCCATCTCCGTCTCTGCAAACATCATTCTAAAAGGTCACTAAAAGTAACTAAAATAGACGGCTTATACATGCTACATGGACATGAGAGATATGTCTTTGCAAAGCTTTAAGTGTCTACTTTTAAACGAAACAAATAAATTCTAAAAAAAATATTCTCCCTTTATGTAATCAGTATAAAAGTAAAGAGAGGTACTGTTTCTCCTGTCTTACCTAATTATCTTTAATGTGTGCCCGCCCACGCGCAGAGCGCTCTATTCATAAGATAATGTGCTGAGGCGATCTATGCAAACTGTAAACGCCCCTAACAGCGTCTTAAAAAGCATCACTACTCAGGTGAGCAGGCTCTTCAGATGGTCCTGGACAGTGAGGAAGAGTTCACTTTTTCCTCGGAAGAAGAACACGACTCTGACGATGAACGTCTGCATTTTGAAGAGCGACTTGATCCAGCTGAAGATACAGTTTCTGATGAGTAAGTGATTTAGTTTTACTTAAATTATTTGACGTGTTTTTTCTATATAAGCGTACATATATATTTGTCTTATATTTACATCTAGGCCTATCTATATAACTCTATATAACTTTATCTCATAAAAATGCTTATAAATAGAATGCTTTTCTGTTGATATTCGACTTGTTATTAATATGCATAGATACGTTGGATACACGCGTTAGATCGATTAACTGCATGCAGTTGAATAGCATATTATGATAGACGTGAATGTGCTAAAATATGCTTGGTTGTGAAATGCGCGAACGTGTTGCTATTCACTAAATGTGCTAACTGATATAGCAGACTGTAACGTTTACACATTCGCACACTTTGTCCGGTAATGGCCAATTGACAGACATATACAGCATGCTTGTATACCTGTTAATTTCCTGTCAGTTATGCATAGCTAATGGTATGAGAGTAGTATCTTATATGCTAATAATAACAACAGTTTTTTTGTTTTGTTTTAGAAATGTGGATCCATCACTCTCGCATTCACCTGCAATTCTCACTAAGAGGGCACGCAGCAACACAGGCGATAATGAGAAAGAGTAAGTACACGTTTACCCACTATATGTGCAAACTGATATAGCAGACTGTAACGTTTACACATTCGCACACTTTGTCCGGTAATGGCCAGTTGACAGACATATACAGCATGCTTGTATACCTGTTACTTTCCTGTCCGTTATGCATAGGTAATGGTATGAGAGTAGTATCTTATATGCTAATAATAACAGTTTTTTTTGTTTTGTTTTAGAAATGTGGATCCATCACTCTCACATTCACCTGCAATTCCCACTAAGAGGGCACCCAGCAACACAGGCGATAATGAGAAAGAGTAAGTACATGTTCACCCACTATATGGTAGGCCTATGTACACTACCGTTCAAAAGTTTGGGATCACTAAGATTTTTTATGTTTTTAAAATAAGTTTCATCTGCTCACCAAGGCTACATTTATTCAATTAAAAATACAGTAAAAACAGTAATATTGTGAAATATTATTCCAATTTAAAATAACTGTGTACTATTTAGTCTACAGTGTCACATGATCCTTCAGAAATCATTCTAATATGAGGATTTGCTACTCAAGAGACATTTATTGTTTACAGTTGTTCAGAAATGTTTCTTGAGCTGCAAATCATCATATTAGAATGATTTCTGAAGGATCATGTGACACTGAAGACTGGAGTAATGATGGTGAATATTCAGCTTTGACATCACAAGAATAAATGACTTTGTGAAATATATTTAAATAGTACACAGTTATTTTAAATTGGAATAATATTTCACAATATTCCTGTTTTTACTGTATTTTTAATTAAATAAATGTTGCCTTGGTGAGCAGACGAAACGTATTTTAAAAACATTACAAATCTTAGTGATCCCAAACTTTTGAACGGTAGTGTATGTATATATGTGTCTGTATGGCTTTCTTTCTTATGCGTGCACAATATTAGCATTAGTGCTTGGTAATGTTAATATATACAATAATAAACATTATATTAGTATTAGTTATTGATGATGCAAATAGTATAGCTCCTTGTTTAATAACCATCTCACTGTTTTTTTTTCTCCAGCTATAGCCCTAATGAGAGTGCTCCAAAACCCCTTGCAAAAAAGGCCAAGAAAAACATTCAGACAAGCAACAGGCATTCAGCTCTGTCATGGAAAACAGATAATGACACTGACATGGTTCCACAGACTCTGAGATTCCTACCTGCACGGGAACCTGGACCACAGCTGCGTCCTGCTGATGAACACACTCCTAAGAGTCTCTTCAAAATGTTCAAACGGAACTGCCTGCTTTGCAAAGTACAGCTTGGTAAAAGGCAAGACACACCTTGGAAATGCCAGGCATGTGACATTTACTTGTGTCTTCAGTTGAAAAGGAACTGTTTTCAAAAATGGCACACAGATGTGTGACTGTTCAGATTCTCTGTTCACCACCTCTCACTGACCATTGGGCTGCAAAGATTATCTATATGTGATCAAGCAGGTTATGTATAGGGTGTAAAAGTGGGCTTTTTTTTATAAACCTTACCTTTATTTGCCTGTATACACAAAATGTGCCTTTGACCCTAGTTTATATGTGGATTATATTGTTAACTTTATTTTAAATAAAAAAGAAAAAAAACAATGATATGTCTTGTCTTTGCATTTTCTTAGTTGACTCAGTCACATTCCTGACTGAATGGCTCATTATGCGGCTCATTAGGGGCAGGGTCTTAATCTCCCCAGGTGTAAATCACTTCATTATTCATGAAGAGTCACACCTCTTCGCATATGGCCTAGCTAAACAAAAAGTGTCTTAGAAATTTAAAATCAATACAATGTTTTATGTGTCAGAGTAGGGAGGATCATTTCCACATCATTTTGAAGCAAAAACTCTACACTAAAATATACAATTCTCAAAAGTCTTGTGAAAAAACATTTAGTATGCATTTTGAGGTATTGTTTCAGTTACTTTTTTTGTTTTGTTTTTTCAATAACCACGCATAAACATTATTCCTTTAAAAACACAAAATGTACATACATGTTCCTCACATATTATGGTAGCCTAGTTTGTGCTGAATACAGTTTAATGACACTTTTGTCATTAATATGTTTATAATCAACTGATAAAAGCACAAATGTCAGAGCATGTCAAAACTTCTCCAGGGCCCAAAATCAGCCTCAGACTCCAGAGGGTTAACTGTGTCAAAAGCAGCAGACAGTTCCAGCAAGATGAGTACTGATGATTTTGAAGTTGCTCTCAGGGCTTCAGTGACTGAGAGCAGGGCTGTCTCAGTTGAGTGGCCACTCTTGAAGCCAGACTGTTGGTTGTCAAGGAGGTTGTTCTGTGTGAGATAAGTAGACAGTTGGTTGAATACAATTCTCTCAAGTGTCTTTGCAATGAAAGGAAGAAGGAATACTGGTCTGTAGTTTTCTAAAAGTGCTGGATTCAGAGTGGGTTTTTTAAGCGGTGGGGTAATCCTAGCCTGCTTAAAAGCTGAGGGAAGTGTTCCAGTGTGAAGGGAAGAATTGATAATGTGAGTGAGTGCAGGTACAATTGAGGAGGAGATGGCCTGAAGAAGATGAGTGGGGATAGGGTCTAGCGAACAGGTAGTAGGGTGATTGGAAAGGATGAGTTTGGAAACATCTGCATCAGTGAGCATGGAGAAGCAGGGGAGAATGTGTGTGTGTTTTCCTTTGAGATGTTATTATCAGTGTGTGGTGTGGAGAATTGGGTGCTGATGGTTATTTTGTGTGTGAAAAATGTTGCAAAATCATCAGCTATAAAAGTTGATGTGGGAGGGAGGGGAGGAGGGCATTTTTATTTCCATTTACTTCCATTTCTACATAAATAAATACAAAACTAAAACACTGCAATATTAACACAAGAAAATCCCAGGAAAACACAAAATCACAGGAGTTACAAAATATATACAAATCAATTTTTCTTATCTGCTGCTCTCTGTCTGGTCTCTTCCCTGGCTTCCTCTCTGGCCATGTCCTCCCTGAAGATATCTAGGAAGCTCCTCTTCCTGCTCCTGCGTCTCTCTCTTTGTCCACTGTCCACTGGCGGACTGTTTTCATTGAGGGGCAATGGAGAGGAACTGGCCATGGTTCATCACTAGTGGAAGAGGCCAGGGGCATTGGGGCACACAGTACTAGAGGGGTAACTGAATGCCTCTGACCCAAAGCCTCATCTATTAGGGTGAACCAGGGCCATGATGCAGCGGTGTTCTCTCCCTTGTCCACCCCTGAACCAGTTGGTGGGTTTTTCAGCTCCTACAGAAATAGAGATTTAGAAATGTACAATACATAGAAAATCTGTCCCACAACATTTGTAAAATGATACCTTATTTTTTTGTTTTAAGTCCCATTTCTTTCTTGCCTGTTGAGGACTAACTTTCCCATCCAGACCAATTTTCTGAAGCACTGTTCTGGAAAAATGTTAGTGAAATTAAATATCTGAAAGCCTAGTTTTATCCTTTTACTGAAAGTACCAAAAAAAGACATGACTGATGTATTTAAACCATGATAACCCCAAATCAAACATAGTTTAACCATAGTATTTTTTTCAAAAATCTTTTGGACATAATAAATAAATATAATAAAGCCATTTCTTAATTTTCATAAGGTAAGCTTTGACTGTACATTACATTACAATACAGGTCAAAGGTACATCATACAGCTTAATGGTGCGTTCACACCAGACGCGAATGAAGCGTTAAGCGTGGCGCGATTCGCACAAATGACGCAGCGCGAATTGAGCATTTCGGCCATTTGACGCACATAACGCGTGAATCGCACAAGTTGAAAAATATAGCGAAAATTCGCCGCGTTAACCAATCAGGCGCTTGCTCTAGTAGTGTCGTGATTACGAGCGGAGGCAGAAATCCAAAACAACAATGGAGGACAAAATCATCGTCACTATACGACGGCTAAAGGCACACCTTAAGAAAAATTGTGCTTTTCACTACTCTCAAAGTTTATGATTGCAGGAAAAATATATATGTTTGTATTGGACATTGATGGAGCAACATATTTTGTGTGAAAAAAAAAAAAGTGGTTAATTTTGTTAAAAAATCTTAAATGTATGAGGTGGTGAGGGGGGTAAAAGGCCCCCCAGCATGGGGTAAAAGCCACACAGTATTTAGCTAAAATAATGTTTTTAATAATGACTAGGTTAATACTTGTTCAAAAGAATCACTTTAGCAAAGTTTGTACTATTTTCTGTTTATTTTGATAAATAAAACAATTAATTTTTTTCAATAAATATACTGTCATTAAAATAGGCCTATGTGATATATTTTTTATATATAAAATATAAAAATAGATTTTAAAAATACAGAAATACAGAAACAGAATTATTTAATTTAATTATTAAAGTAAAGATTCTGAATGCATTGAAGAAGATCCCATAATATTTAATATAGATTTACAGTAGTAACAATAAATTATATTTTATTATGATGATCAATACATTTTAAAATATGATTGTTTCATTATAAATATGGGTATTATCTCTAAGATGAATACCCAATTTGATATATGATATTTGCTATGTGAATCTAACCATTTCAGCAAATGGAAAAGTCAGTCAGCTATTCATTATCATGTTAATTATTGTGATTTTTGCCCGAACAGCAGGGGTGCTTTTTACCCCAAATACCATATTTTTACATATTCTTCCGTTATTGAAAAACTGTTGCTTGAATTACCTTGAACAAAACTGAAAATCATTAAGAAGACCTTTGTCTGAAAATACAAACATTAATTTAATGGATTCTTATTTGCTACTTAAATCTGTCATGATCACCAGTTGGAGTGCCCTAGTTAGCCACCAGAGGGCACTCCAACCCGGACTGTTCCTCACCACACCCGTGAACTCAATTTCCCATAACACACTTTCCAGACTCATTATCCTGTTTCATTGCACCCAGCTGGTTTGTGTTTCCTTGTGCCAAGTGCTCACCTGTCTATTGTCTGGACCCCGCCCATCTTGTTATTTGTTCATTGGTTAATTTGCCCCACCTGTTCCACATCATTACCTGCCTTGTTTGTTCCCTACTTATTCTCCTTGTGTTTGCAGTCCAGTGTTGGTTCGTTGTTGTATATTCGGTCGTCATATTTTCCCATGTGTGTTCCCTCTTTGTCAAGTCAAGTCAAGTCAAGTCAAGTCTAGCCTAGGTCAAGTCTGTTTTCCCCCACGGGGTAGTTTTTGTTGTCTTGTTTTGTTTTATTTTTATTTAATAAAAAGCCCTCTCTTCCTGCATTTGAGTCCTCGTTCCTTCCAACCCTGACAGAACAAACCAACCATTAAGAGGACTCAGCAGAGATGGGTATCTTCCTCTTTCCATCTCCTAATTTCAGGGGCATAGAGGATGAAAGAGCCAACAAGGGTACTCAGCAGAGAAGGGACTCACACCATCTGTTCTACTGCCTGCAACCCCATCTACCAGCGCATGCTCCAGGTAACTGCATTAAGATCCCTCCGTCAGCAAGGGACTGTTCTGAAGGAGTTTGCCCAGAAGTTCAGGAGGGTAGCTGAGGGGCTGGAGTACAACGACTCTGCTCTCAAGGACCTTTTTAATAATGCTCTTGATGAGCCCATATGCGGATGGAGAATGTTCGGCAAGGAACATCTGTCTTTTGAGGGGTGGGTGGATTTCCTTGTAGAGCCCGCTGCTGGCCCGGAGGCCTTCCCAGAGCACGCTGCCGGCCCGGAGGCCTTCCCAGAGCACGCTGCCGGCCCGGAGGCCTTCCCAGAGCACGCTGCCGGCCCGGAGGCCTTCCCAGAGCACGCTGCCGGCCCGGAGGCCTTCCCAGAGCACGCTGCAGGCCCGGAGGCCTTCCCAGAGCACGCTGTTGGCCTGGAGGCCACCCCAGAGGTTTTGGAGTCAAACAACTCTCCGGTGAGTCCTGACATGGCCAAGAAGACTGTCTTTTGTCTTTTATGTCTTGACAGTTTTGTGTGCTTGGAGAACGCACGTAGGGTCTGGTGACCACGGCCAAGAGCAGCCCGCTGCCGTCGTTCCAGAGCAGCCCGAGCCCGCTGCCGTCGTTCCAGAGCAGCCCGAGCCCGCTGCCGTCGTTCCAGAGCAGCCCGAGCCCGCTGCCGTCGTTCCAGAGCAGCCCGAGCCCGCTGCCGTCGTTCCAGAGCAGCCCGAGCCCGCTGCCGTCGTTCCAGAGCAGCCCGAGCCCGCTGCCGTCGTTCCAGAGCAGCCCGAGCCCGCTGCCGTCCCGGAGCAGCCCGCTCTCCCTGATATGGCCACGGAGCACCCTTGGTCCACCCTGCCACCGCCCAGGCCGTCTGAACAGTTGAAACCCACCTGGTCTGTTCCTCCAGCACCGCCCTGGCAGTCAGCCAGGACTCCAGACCTGCCGGAGCCCGCCTGGTCAGTTCCTCCAGCGCCGCCCTGGCAATCAGCCAGGACTCCAGACCTGCTGGCGCCTGCCTGGTCAGTTCCTCCAGCGCCGCCCTGGCAATCAGACAGGACTCCAGACCTGCTGGAACCCGCCTGGTCAGTTCCTCCAGTGCCGCCCTGGCAATCACCCAGGACTCCAGACCTGCTGGCGCCTGCCTGGTCAGTTCCTCCAGCGCCGCCCTGGCAATCAGACAGGACTCCAGACCTGCTGGAACCCGCCTGGTCAGTTCCTCCAGCACCACCCTGGCTCTCAGACAAGACTCCGACCTTCATGGAGTCCCCATGGCCTGTTCCTCCGGCTCCCCCCTGGCCTTCAGTCGGGGACTCTGGACCTGGCCTGCCATCCCTCCCCCTGATCCTCCTCCAGTCCACCTCCCTCCTGAGATTTTGTTTTATTTTTTGTTTTGTTGTCTGGTGGAGCGTCTGGTAGCCGCTCCGTAGGGAGGGGGTTATGTCATGATCACCAGTTGGAGTGCCCTAGTTAGCCACCAGAGGGCACTCAAACCCGACTGTTCGAATGTTCCTCACCACACCCGTGAACTCAATTTCCCATAACACACTTCCCAGACTCATTATCCTGTTTCATTGCACCCAGCTGGTTTGTGTTTTCTTGTGCCATGTGCTCACCTGTCTATTGTCTGGACCCCGCCCATCTTGTTATCTGTTCATTGGTTAATTTGCCCCACCTGTTCTACATCATTACCTGCCTTGTTTGTTCCCTACTTATTCTCCTTGTGTTTGCAGTCCTGTGTTGGTTTGTTGTTGTATATTCGGTCGTCGTATTTTCCCATGTGTGTTCCCTCTTTGTCAAGTCTGTTTTCCCCCACGGGGTAGTTTTTGTTGTCTTTTATTTAATAAAAAGCCCTCTCTTCCTGCATTTGAGTCCTCGTTCCTTCCAACCCTGACAAAATCAACATTTTAAAAAACTTCAAATATTAGATCAAACTACATCAGAATCTACTTTGCGTTGCTGCCCGCTATTGCGTCAATTTTGCAAGTGTATTTTGAAATACAAATGTTTAGGAAAGTGCTGCAGCAAGTTTTGTGCCTTCTAGTGGTCTAGAGGGAAATAAAATCAAAGGCGCCTTTTGCCCCGTGGCGCCTTTAGCCCCGTTGTACTCTACATCATTATACTTTTATAGAAACAGGAATAAAAAGGATCTTGTTTGGAAGAAAGTGAGTGAGGAGGTCGGACAATCGAGTAAGTTGTAAAAAATGGTCTTTACTCAATTTGAGCTATATAGCATATATATATATATAAAATTGAGGCTACAAGCTAGCAAATTTAGCTTATTCGCCATATTTTACAACTACTTTCCCGCTGACGAGTTGTGTTTATTCAGAGGAAATGTGCAGAAAGAAGTGGAAAAGTCTGGGACACATTTAACACTCTGAGGTCTAAAAACGCGCCGGCGCGTTTTGCAGGTTTTTTTCACATTGCAGCAAAACAGACTTAAAATACTCTGTCATTTTTTGTCATAGAGACATAAGTAATACATCAATTGAAACTATAGAATATCTCCTTTTATTTGTATACACTGAGTAAAAAAATGTTGTGCTTTTTGTAAAATAAAGAAAACTAACATGATGCGTGATCTCTCATCTCCCACTGAACAAAGTCCAATCTGATAGTTCTCAGAAAATGAAGTGTAACTTAGTGAATACTAATCACAAAAAATTCATACTTATGTCTAACAAAACGTTGAAATGTCAGGTTTTAAATCGTGCAAGTCAAATCGAAAACAAACATTCTGTGTTTATGTAATCTGTATGAAAAGAGAGCCATGTCAGAAGTCCGTGATTCAGCTCATTACCCACTAATGCGGCCACACCCACGGAGCCAGCGCTATTCACAGGCAAATTCAGAGACAACACATGCATTCATCATCTCAATCGTGTATTTATTGCCTTGAAAATTGTTTATCTGGATGAAAAAGCCATGGTTAGCGATCTCTGGAAGACATTCAGTAAATTCCTGTTTGTTTTCTTCTATTGATAAGTTTTAAGTGAGTTTTTGTTTCTTTAGCGCCCTCCGGCTGTAGTATGAATTGGTAAACACCATTCATGGAATATCGTCTTCTTCTTAGGTGAATTTGTGGACTAAAATGCACAGAGCGCCCTCTGGCTGCAGTATGAATTGCAAACACCAGCGCTCATAGAGATAACAATGAATATTAAATAAAAAATAACTCCTCTGTATAGAAAATTGACATAAACATATGAGAATCCTATATTTCTCCAAATGTGCATGCTTTTAAACTAAAAGCCTATATTCAGACTCTTTGCATCACAGAAATACATTATATTTTAAAGTATAATATAAAACCATTATTTTATATTGTAATAAAATTTTTCTGTATGTTTCATATACCATGATGATGTCACGATCACCTGTGAGAGTGCCCTTCAGCCACTAGAGGGCACTCCTTCCCGGACTCTCTGTTTCACCCATTTCATGGACTACATTTCCCATACACACTCCCCGGACTAATCACTATTCATCATTGCACCCAGCTGTTGTTTATTTTGTCATTAGTGTCTGTGTATTTAGTCTGAGTTGTTTCTGTCTGTTCTTGTGGTTCATTGTTGAATGTCACCCTCGAGTCTGATCCCTGGTTTTCATGTTTCCCCGTTTTGGTTTGTAGTTTCTTGTTTCTTGTTTTATGTTTGGACTGTTGTTTTGGATTCTGACCCCTGCCTGTACTCTGGATTACGTCTTATGGATTTGCCCTCAATAAACACCATTGCTGCATTTGGATCTATCTCGTCTTCATGAGTTACGTGACAGAATGAACCACCACTTAAGATCCAGCAGCATGAGGACTATTTTGTCAGGCACATGCAGGGAGCGTGTGGCTCTGCTTGGGGCAGTGATGGCGTTACGCCAGGAGGGAGAAGAGGTAGGATGCTTTGCCAAGGTCTTTTGGACGATGGCGGTGGGGCTGAGGTACAACGATGCGGCGCTGAAGGATATCTTTAATGGCTGCATTGACGATCCTCTACCTCGGTGTGAGATGGAGGGGCTACTGGACTTGGATTTCTGGAGATTCGCCGCCTATCTTCGCCACCGGGTAGATTGGGCCTCACCAAGTCAACCAGGCAGTGTGCATGCTCCTGACCATGAATCCGTCTCTGAAGTCACCGGGGAGGTGGGCACTGAGCCTCAGCTTCACCCCGGTAAAGCGAGGAGGAGGAGAAGGAAGAAGGTTTCCTTCGGACGTCAGGGCCCGGAGGCCGCTCCGGCCAGTGAGTCCACTCCAGAGCCCGCTCCAGCCAGTAAGTCCACTCCAGAGCCCGCTCCAGCCAGTGAGTCCGTTCCAGAGCCCGCTCCAGCCAGTGAGTCCGTTCCAGAGCCCGCTCCAGCCAGTGAGTCCACTCCAGAGCCCGCTCCAGCCAGTGAGTCCACTCCAGAGCCCGCTCCAGCCAGTGAGTCCACTCCAGAGCCCGCTCCAGCCAGTGAGTCCACTCCAGAGCCCGCTCCAGCCAGTGAGTCCACTCCAGAGCCCGCTCCAGCCAGTGAGTCCACTCCAGAGCCCGCTCCAGCCAGTGAGTCCACTCCAGAGCTTGCTCCAGCCAGTGAGTCCACTCCAGCCAGTGAGTCCGCTCCAGAGCCCGCTCCAGCCAGTGAGTCCGCTCCAGCCAGTGAGTCCGCTCCAGCCAGTGAGTCCGCTCCAGCCAGTGAGTCCCTCCAGCCAGTTTGGGTGAGCCACCGCCTCACCCTCATAAGCGGAGGAGAAGGAGGAAAAGGGCTTCCTCCGTCCTACAAGGCCTGGCGACCACTCTAGTGGTTGTTCGTGGGTTCTCCAAGCGCCTTGCCCTGCCGGCGCCACCGAAGCGCCTTGCCCTGCCGGCGCCACCGAAGCGCCTTGCCCTGCCGGCGCCACCGACGCGCCTTGCCCTGCCGGCGCCACCGACGCGCCTTGCCCTGCCGGCGCCACCGAAGCGCCTTGCCCTGCCGGCGCCACCGACGCGCCTTGCCCTGCCGGCGCCACCGAAGCGCCTTGCCCTGCCGGCGCCACCGAAGCGCCTTGCCCTGCCGGCGCCACCGAAGCGCCTTGCCCTGCCGGCGCCACCGAAGCGCCTTGCCCTGCCGGCGCCACCGAAGCAGCCCGAGCCCGCTGCCGTCCCAGAGCAGCCCGAGCCCGCTGCCGTCCCAGAGCAGCCCGAGCCCGCTGCCGTCCCAGAGCAGACCATTCTTCCTGAGATGGTCACGGAGCACCCTTGGTCTGCCCTGTCGCCGCCGCCACCCAGACCTTCTGTCTTGCCGCCACCGCCCAGACCTTCTGTCCTGCCGCCGTCATCCAAGTCTTCTGCCCTGCCGCCACTGCCCAGGCCGTCTGAACCGTTGGAATCGGCCTGGTCAGTTCCTCCGGCACCACCCTGGCAATCAGCCAGGACTCCAGACCCGCTGGAACCGGCCTGGTCAGTTCCTCCGGCACCACCCTGGCAATCAGCCAGGACTCCAGACCCGCTGGAACCGGCCTGGTCAGTTCCTCCGGCGCCACCCTGGCAATCAGCCAGGATTCCAGACCCACTGGTACCAGCCTGGTCGGTTCCTCCAGCGCCGCCCTGGCAATCAGCCAGGACTCCAGTCCTGCCAGTATTCGCCTGGTCAGTTCCTCCAGCACCGCCCTGGCGTTCAGTGGAGCACCCGGGATCTGGCCCACCATCCCTCCCCCTGATCCTCCTCCAGTCCACCTCCCTCCTGAGTTGTTTGTGTTTTTGTTTTTTCGGATGGAAGCGTCTGGTAGCCGCTCCTTTAAGGGGGGGTAATGTCAGTGTTAACTGTTGTTTTGGATTCTGACCCCTGCCTGTACTCTGGATTACGCCTTATGGATTTGCCCTCAATAAACACCATTGCTGCATTTGGATCTATCTCGTCTTCATGAGTTACGTGACAGATGAGCTTGAGACATCACAGAAGTTTTTTTTCACAGCCTACCTGACTGAAATGCCTCATTAATATGCAAGTCTTTTCAGGTCATTACTATTCAATTCTTTTGTCTTCACAGGTGAGAATGAGCCATTATTCATGGAGATTCACGCCTCCTCGCATACCGTGTTTCTTGGCAAAAAGTGTCTTACAAAAACTAAATCAGTATATTGTTATAAATGAAAGAGTAGTCAGCATAATTTTTACATAATTTTGAAGCAAAAACTCTAGTCTACAACCTTCAATACCCAAAAGTCTTGTGAACACAGATTTAATATACTTTTATTGGCCTTATATCAGTGACTTAAGTTTTTTGTTTTTTCAGTAACCACGCATAAACGTTATTCCTTCAAAAACACAAACATGTACACACATGTTCCTCACATATTATGGTAGCCTAGTTTGTGCTGAATACAGTGTAATGACACTTGTGTCATTAATATGTTTATGAACAACTGAAAAAAGCACAAATGTCAGGGCATGTCAAAACTTCTCCAGGCCCCAAATCAGCCTCAGACTCCAGAGGGTTAAAGGAGATGGGAGAGCCCCTCTCATGACGCAAATAAGGTAACGGTAAAGGTAATAAAGGTATCTCAGGAAACAGGAAGTGAAGCTAACATTGGATTCAGACGTGCCTTGATGTCTTCCTACCTTGAAATGTGTCCTCAGAAGGCAGCATTTTCCAGTTTTCGGACGCAGCCATGGTCTGCAGCCAGACCCTTCTCCTCTGTTCACTTGTTTGTTACAATGGACACTTATTGGACCACGCCACCTTGTTCAGCTTATCAACCTTGATTACTCTGTTTGTTTGGACTGCCTTCCTGTTTAGTTATGACCCTTTGCCTGTTTTGGACCTCAATTGTGGATTACTGCATTTGGATCCTCAACCTTTCCTGTCTCGGAGCAGTATGTTACAGGCGTGATTTCTGAGCTTAAAGGATAAGTCTTGTCTGGCTATCACCAGACCAAGCTTAATTTAAAATTGAACATTGGTCTGGGGAGTCTACTATGTATTGTCTACTGCACAAGAGGCGTGATCAATGAGCATTATTCACGAAATTGGAACTTCAACTAATCAGATCAACAATCCGGGTGACGTACTTTGCAGAGCGACGCGAAAACTAGAGACAGGTTTAGTTTGTATTGGTTTGTAGCATTGATCAGCGGTTTGCAGAAGCAGCAATGGCATCGAGCGATTTTTGCAGGTTGTGCAAAAAAAAAAAAAACATGAAAGTGAGTGGTATTTACACCCACTCAAGCGATTTGTTTGCTAAACTAAAAAAGACATTCAGCATCTTCGAGAGGTTAAAAGGAATTGGATTGACAGTCGTGCTTGCCGTCGCTTCTCTATCGCCATCATGTTATACCGGCCAATCTAGGATAAGTCCACTTTCAAATAAAATTTTCCTGATAATTTACTCACCCATGTCATCCAAGATGTACATGTCCTTCTTTCTTCAGTCGAAAAGAAATGAAGGTTTTTGATGAAAACATTCCAGGATTATTCTCCTTATAGTGGACTTCAATGGCCTCCAAACGGTTGAAGGTCAAAATTAGTTTTAAAGGGCTTTAAACAATACCAGATGATGATTAAGGGTCTTATCTAGTGAAACAATGTCCACATGGTCTAAACTCTTAAGCAGCTGCTGCTGCTACTACTACTAATAATAATATTTGAAGATTTTGGTTCCAAAACAAGATAAACACCATTTTTTTCAAAAATTAAGTTTCTGCCATAATCAGTATTGTATCTGGTCGGTATTGAAAGTCATTTATTAATTTTGCGCAAAATGCGATTTCCGTCGTGTTTTCTGTCATGTTTTCTCCCTTTCTTTCTCTCCCTTCTCTGTAGAATGCGATATATCCGCTCAACCAATCACAGCGCACCATTCCACGCACTGTAAACGGTAATGGTGGTGCTCTGAATACACGCGGCATCCTAGTTTTCCTTATCTGATGAAAATTGAAATGTAATCATTTACGTGAGGAGATTAAGAAGATGAGGCACTCGAGTTGGGAGGAGGAAAAATGCTGCTGTTGCTTGTTCCACGACAGCATCAAACTTCTGTCACAGTCCCCATAAAAAGCATCTCTCACTCTCCATCTCTCACTCATAGCAGACTAATGCTGCGTTCACGTCACCTTGTACCGTATTTTTCGGACTATAAGTCGCACCTGAGTATAAGTCGCATCAGTCCAAAAATACGTCATGACGAGGAAAAAAACATATATAAGTCGCACCGGACTATAAGTCGCATTTATTTAGAACCAAGGAACAAGAGAAAACATTACCGTCTACAGCCACGAGAGGGCGCTCTATGCTGCTCAGTGCTCCTGTAGTCTACCACTGAAAACAACTGAAAACTGTTAACTGAAATATTAACTTAATTTATTTAAAATCCAAGACCAAGAACAGATATTGGTAATCTGGAAAGGCAAGTTATTCAGCTAATGGTACACAATAGTACACAGAACAACAGGCTGAATATGTATGTTAACATAACACATTAACAGTTAGCTACATAATAGCATAAAAACATACCTGGAAGGCTGAATAGGCTAAAATTAACATAACAAGCCAGCGAGTCCAACAGTTACCGGTAACACTAAGCAAGTTCACAAAGCTCCCGCGATCTTATTCCACTTCACTGAATCCGTTGAATTCTTCATCCTCTGTGTCGCTTCTGAACAACTCCGCCAACTCCGGAGGAAGATGAAGCGCCGTCTCTTCTTCTTCTGCGCGGCTGTCGTCAGACTCCGCATCAGTTCCAGTTATTCCGGCCTTTCTGAATCCCGACAGGATGGTTTCAATTGTCACTGAAGCCCATGCTGTGTCGATCCATCCAAGGACTTGCTGATAAGTTGCATGGCGCATTCTCCCGGTTGCCGTGAAGCTGTGCTCTCCGTCCACCATCCACTCCTCCCACAGGCGACGCAAGACTGCCTTAAAGCTCCGGTTCACCGAGATGTCGAGTGGCTGGAGTATTTTGGTTAAACCTCCAGGGATGATGACAGGTATGGAGTTGCACGCTTTTATTTTATCTTTGAATTGTGGCGTTATGTGCGCTCGCATACTGTCCATCACAAGCAGGGCTTTGCGTGTTTTAAAGAAGCCATCAGGACGCTTAGTGTAGCACTTTGTAAGCCAAAGGTTAATCATTTCTTGATTCATCCACCCTTTCTCATTCACGGCCACGACAACTGTGGGGGGAGATTCGTCTTTGGGCATGGTTTTCCGTTTGAAAATGACCATCGGTGGCAATTTCGATCCATCTCCACAACATGCCAGCACCACTGTGAAGTGCGATTTCTCATGACCAGTTGTCACTATATTCACACTTTTCTGCCCTTTCTCTGCGACACTTCGGCCCATGGGGATGTCAAACGTGAGGGGGACCTCGTCCATGTTGATAATATGGTCCGGTGACACGTTGTATTCAGTAACCTGCTTTTTAACGAACTCACGGAAACTGTCGACCTTAGCTTGGAAGTCTGCTGGCAGTTTCTGACACAATGTTGTCCGTGCTCTGATAGAGAGGCGGTTGCGTTGCATGAAGCGGTAACACCAAGAAGGCCCGCCAGCAAAATCATTTACCGGTATATTCATCTCCTTGGCTACTACCATGGCGTGGAGACGCAACTGCACTGTTGACAAGCCTCTCCCGGCAGCGCGTTGTTCAAGCACCCATCTGTGGACTCGTTCCTCCAGCTCTGGCCATCTTGCTTTCAGCCCGCGGTTAGCTTTTTTTGTTTTCTTCATTTGAGTTAGAGTAACCTCTGTTTTACGCCAGTCCCTCACAAGTTTCTCACTCACTCCAAACTTTCTTTCTGCTGCTCGATTACCGTTTTCGGCTGCATATTTTACTATCTGCAGTTTGTAATCTGCAGAATAGGATTTTCTTTTTGGGGGCATTTTATTTGCATTCAGTCTTTCTCAGTTGTCTTTAAGTTAATATTTCAGTTAACAGTTTTCAGTTGTTTTCAGTGGTAGACTACAGGAGCACTGAGCAGCATAGAGCGCCCTCTCGCGGCTGGAGACGGTAATGTTTTCTATTGGTTCATTTCTCTTGGTTCATTTCTCTCGGTTCATTTCTCTCAGTTCATGTCAAATAAATTGATAAATAAGTCGCACCTGACTATAAGTCGCAGGACCAGCCAAACTATGAAAAAAAGTGCGACTTATAGTCCGGAAAATACGGTATTTACCGGTATCTTGAAATGACAACACGTAACGTTATATTCGGAGCTGTTCACGTCCTTTTGGTCCTTGGACTGGGAATTATGCGTTTCCATGGCACCACTATCAACGCCTAAATTAATCTACAGCGGTCAGGTGGTATAGTGGCCACGTGGTACATCTGGGAGCTTTCAGAAAACTCCCAGCTTACAAGCTGTAACTACGATCTCTACGAGGACATGAACGCTTTTTACAAGCTAGAATCTCGTAACTACAGGAATTACAAGCCCGCGTGAATGCACCTTAACGGTTGGAGGGGAGTGGTTTACGCGATTTCAGCCCAAGCCGTCAAACTGATGTCATTAGAGAAGGGGCACCGTTGCAGAGGGGAGGAGCATTTTCAGATTTTGAAATAATATATTACGAAGCCAAACAATTTTTTTGTGTGGATTAACAAAACTAGCAATTTCAGCTATCAAAATAAATAAGGTCAATTTTGATTTCATGTGTACTTTAAGAGGCTGTCATATATGTGGATCAACTTACTATGTTGTTTATTTTCAATATGAAATATAACTTTTATATTGATGGATTAATTGCATTGTAAACGTGTCATGGATTTATTGCATTTTGGGGAAAAAATAATAATAAATACGTTTTTATAATAAACATTTTAAAATCAAAATGTAGATTTGAATTTTTAATGTTTTTATAACCAAAAGATGCTATGTGAAAGTTTGAAACAGAAAATAGTGGCAAACCATCTTGCCACTTTCTTGGTAAAGAAAACACCTTTTTACTCAAATTAATCAAAATGGAGTTTTGGAACCAAACTCTTCATTTGGTCTCTTAAGATTGAAAATGGCCTGTGAGATAAAGCATTTCGTTTCTGGCATTGATACAGAGGGCATGTACAAACAAGGAAGTTTGTTAGCAACTTACCTTATTTTGTTAATGAATAACAGATGAGTTGTTAGTGTTTAGCACAGCCTTTAAGTACATTATGACAACACTAAATCTCTGGAGAAGGAAGATGTTTCTGGGGCTTTGCAGAACAGTAAGAGATTCACAGCAAACTGCAGCAGTGTATCTGGAGGATGGCAAAGTGTAAAACAGATTGCATTGAAAGGCCTCTATCTCTGGCCTTTGAAAAACTTGGTTGGGTTATTGGAAGACATCCATGTTTATTTGTCTTATTATCTTTATATGTGGCTGCTGCTCTTGGAGCTGGTTTCATCTTTCTTCAGGAGAGGGAAGCAAATGATATTGAAGACCAGTTCACACCTGTCAATGGACCTGCCAAGTTGGAGAGGGAGATTGTGGTGGAAAATTTCCCACAATCAGAAGAGTTTACTGAGTTACGGCTTGCTTCTGAAGGCACTTATGCCTCTTTGATCATCACAGACTTGCATGGAGGAAATATTTTAAATGAAGCAGCTTTTAGCGACATTATAGACTTAGACAGACAAGTGAAAAGTATATCGACAGGAAACACTTTTGAAAAACTCTGTGCCAAAACAAACGAAAGGTGCAAGTCAAATGCAATTTTAGACATTATAAATTACAGTGCTACTGAAATAGTTTCTTCAACCATAACATATCCGATGAATAATGCAATATTTTTGGGAACAACCATCGGCGGTGTAGAGCTGGATAGCTCAAAGCTCACTAGTGCCAAAGCGGTCAGGCTTTTTTATTTCTTAGACGAGAAGAATACAAAGGAAAACACTTACTGGCTTGATGGCTTTCTAAAACTCCTCTCAAACTACACACAACAGAAAATGTCAAGTAAGGTAAGTCAAAGAAATGACTGTGAGTAATGAGTTATATTTGCACAAAGGTACCTGATGATCATTGTATGTGTATTTATCAAATTATCTCCAATAACTTTAACTCAAGCACCAAAAGTCATTTGGACAACAATCCCAATATTTTGATTGAATGCTTGCTTGATTTGTCATAAATTGCCATAATTACTTCTTCACTGTTCTTGAACACTAGGAAGCACATTCATGTATACAGTAACTATACTAAACTGTTTTGTGTTGAATTTCTACAGGTCCATGTGTCTTACTTCACATCAATATCAAGACAGAATGAGTTTGAGACCAATTCAGACTCTGTGATCCCCCTCTTCTCTATTACGTATATACTGGCTATTAACATTTCTGTTCTGTCTTGTTTGAGGTATCACAAAGAATTAACATGAATCAAATAGGCACTATTATTTCTATCACTAGTTAAATAAATTATTCTTTGTATCCTTCCACAGGTTAGACTGTGTCAGGACGAAGATATGGGTGGCCATGTTCGGCGTCGTCTCCGCTGGTATGGCCGTGTTGGCCAGCTTTGGACTGCTGTTGTTCTGTGGGATGCCGTTTGCAATGACCGTGGCCTCAGCCCCCTTTCTGATCCTCGGTAAGTTCATTCATTTCATCACCTAGTAGGTGTCTCACAGCTGATGTTCACAGTCTCTGGATTTCCTCCAGGTATTGGTGTTGATGACATGTTCATTATGATCTCCTGCTGGCAGAAGACTGAAGTTAATAAAGCTGTTGAGATTCGTTTAGCAGAAACATATAAAGAGGCTGGCGTGTCCATCACTATCACCACACTGACAGATGTTCTGGCTTTCTACATCGGTCTCATGACTCCCTTCCGCTCAGTTCAGTCTTTCTGCGTGTACACCAGCACAGCTCTTCTGTTCTGCTACATCTTCAACATCACCTTCTTCGGCGCGTGTCTTGCACTTAACGGACGGAGAGAGAAAGGCAACAGACACTGGCTGACCTGCATGAAAGTCCCAGAAGCCACTGGTGATGATGGAGGTTGTTGTGTTGGTGGGGCATACAATAAAAACACACTGAAGGAATATGAAATGCCAGTGAATTCATTCTTTAAAAACTATTACGGCCCTTTTCTGACAAGAGTGTGGGTTAAGACGCTTGTGTGTCTGATCTATGCTGGGTATTTGGCAGTCAGTATCTATGGATGCTTCCAAATGCAGGAAGGTCTAGATCTGAAACATTTAGCAGCAGATGGCTCATATGTTGGTACTTACTATGACAAAGAAGATGAATTCTTCTCTGCCTTTGGTCCAAATGTCATGTTAGTTATAAAGGATAAAGAGTTTCAGTACTGGAACCCAACTGCTCGCAACAGTCTTGACTTGTGTTTGGAAAGTTTTCAAAATCTGCCAGTGGCAGATTCAGGCATTTCGCCTGTTTCTTGGCTGAGTGAATACATGCAGTATGGAAAGAATGCAAGTTTAAGTTTAAACAGTGAAACTCAATTCAAAAGCCATTTAACTGCATTTCTTAATCAGTCTGGTTTTAGTCAAGATGTTAATTTCACTAACAATCAAATTCATGCATCACGCATGTTCATTCAGACTGTGGACATCCGCACAGCAATCGATGAGAAGAATATGCTGGCTGTGTTTAGAGAAACTGCAGAAAATTGTGGGAAGTTGCAGACACCCGTTGATCTGATAGTGTACCACCCTGCATTCATCTATTTCGACCAATATGCCGTCATCATCAGTAATACAATCCAAAACTTAGTGGTTGCTACATGTGCAATGTTAGTCATTTCACTCCTGTTGATCCCAAACCCTCTTTGCTCTCTCTGGGTGACATTTGCCATCGCATCTGTCATTGTGGGAGTGGCCGGATTCATGGCATTATGGGATGTTAGTTTAGACTCTGTGTCTATGATTAATCTTGTTATCTGTATCGGGTTTTCTGTCGACTTCTCTGCTCACATATCCTATGCTTTTGTGTCAAGTGAAAAATCCTCAGCAAATGAGAAAGCCACGGATGCCATCAATAAACTGGGTTATCCCATCATTCAGGGTGCCGTGTCCACTATTGCAGGTGTGGTGGTGCTCGCGGCTGCTAAAAGCTACATCTTCAGGACCTTCTTCAAAATCATGTTCTTAGTCATTCTGTTTGGGGCCGTCCATGGCATCGTATTCATACCAGTGTTCCTGACCTTCCTCAGCACTTGTAGTAACAGCCGAGTAGAGAATAAACAAAATCAGCTGGACTGCAATAACACAAACAAACAGCGAGCGAAAGCAGTCACGGGTCAACCTATGCAACAGGATGGATGTTGTGCTGATCCTGACTGTTACTAAGCTTACTTTTCTAAATCTTTCTTCTTTTTCCATCTTTTTTCTGTGACCCTACATATGGCAAGTTTGTTTGGAAAATGAATGAACTTTCTTCATGTATGAGCTTAGGTCTATATGACACTTTGATTTGACCATACAAGAAGATCCTGAAATCAAAATCATTCTTTTAAGTTATGTATCCACTAACTTGTATCTTTTTGTATGTTTTCTCTTTTACACTTTGTCAGCAATATGATTTTTTAGCAAATAATGTTCTTTTTAAAATTATCTTTATGTAACGTAGGTCTATTTAATACCCATGTCTAATCATTTTAACTTTGTCCATGTAATCTAAGTACATGTATTTAATCACTTTAGTGCCAAACATAAAAATCATAATATTTAATAAAGAAATTTGATCTCAGCGTAATTGTGTAAAGTGTGCTTGATGGGAATTATGTGAATGTTCTCTTGTGGCTTATAAGGCTTTATTTCTAAAACAGCTCTGGTCTGCCCAAAGAACTTGTCACCAAGCATCTCTTTGTAAACAGTAACTTAAACCTTTATTCTATAAAATATTGTCCAACAGATCTGAACTGAAACACTAAACAGATAATGAGAGGAAGAAGAACTTACACTCAATTTTTCTGCAATATGGCCACACAACAATAGCAAAACCACCAAAAGCATGTAGATCAGTAAAAAAGTTGTACAAAACAGTAAAACTTTAGAATGGGTACCACTACCAATTGTCACTTGTAACTAGTTGCTTATCAGTTTGCATACTACTAGTATATTGTCTGTTTATTAGTACATAAAGCACATATTCATGCCTTATTTTGCATGACCATATTCTACATCCCTAATCCTACCCAATACTTAAAGGTGCCATTGAACGTTTTTTTTTACAAGATGTAATATAAGTCTAAGGTGTCCCCTGAATGTGTCTGTGAAGTTTCAGCTCAAAATACCACAATTTTTTTTAATTAATTTTTTTAACTGCCTATTTTGGGGCATCATTAAATATGAGCCGATTTATGCTGTGCAGCCTCTTATAACCCTCAAATGGATCTTTACAAAGTGTTCGTCATGCATGTGGCATGCATGCGTCAGACTATGTGAGTATTGTATACTGTTATATTGTTTACATTTGATTCTGAATGAATTTGAGGCTGTGCTCCATGGCTAATGGCTAATGCTACACTGTTGGAGAGATTTATAAAGAATGAAGTTGTGTTTGTGCATTATACAGACTGCAAGTGTTTAAAAATGAAAATAGCGACGGCTCTTGTCTCCGTGAATACAGTAAGAAACGATGGTAACTTTAACCACATTTTACAGTACATTAGCAACATGCTAATGAAACATTTAGAAAGACAATTTACAAATATCACTAAAAATATCATGATATCATGGATCATGTCAGTTATTATTGCTCCATCTGCCATTTTTCGCTATTGTCCTTGCTTGCTTACCTAGTCTGATGATTCGGCTGTGCACATCCAGACGTTAATACTGGCTGCCCTTGTCTAATGCCTTTCATAATGTTGGGAACATGGGCTGGCATATGCAAATATTGGGGGCATACACCCCGACTGTTATGTAACAGTCGGTGTTATGTTGAGATTCGCCTGTTCTTCAGAGGTCTTTTAAACAAATGAGATTTATATAAGAAGGAGAAAACAATGGAGTTTGAGACTCACTGTATGTCATTTCCATGTACTGAACTCTTGTTATTTAACTATGCCAAGATAAATTAAATTTTTCATTCGAGGGCACCTTTAAACTTAAACGTTATAACAATTACCTTGATAACTATCAATAAGCATCAAATCAGGCAAATGTCATAGTTAATAGTGAATTTGTATTCCCCTTACCAAAGTGTGACCACATAAAATAAAGTGCATTCTCAGGCCTCAAGTGTCTATGGCAGGATCTGCTGTTACATAAAGCAACGGTACTGTTATTAAACCCTTTCTGTAGCAAACTATGTGCAAACTAGTTTTGTTTCAACGTTACCACTTTTATCTGTTGTAATACAATAGACTCAAATTCTAGCAATGCTCTCCCAATGTTTGCATATTTTGCTTTCTAACTGTGGTATTTCATTTATTGTTATCAGTAGAAGAGGGTGGTAATAGACAAGAAAATGTATGCAATCCTAACCACAGCTGAAACTACTGTATCAAAACTACCCTACAAATCTATGCTAACACATGCTAACATGACTGCTGTGGTATTAGCCATAAGCAGTATAATTTTAGCAAACTTAAAATTCAAAAATAATACATACATTACAGGTAAAAAGTTGTGGGGTTTTTTTATTGCACTTGAATAATTCAAAGAGTAAAATATCTTGTTAAATTGTTTGGTCTCATAATAAGTGTCTTGAACTACTGCACTAATATTTATATGAATAATTTAATACAAAAATAATTTAATAAAATATACTTATTGTGTACATGCAGTATAATGATTTTACATTGCGGTTACAATTAAAACAAAAACCTGTTAGTAATTACATATGTAATTATGCTGTTGACAACAACTTCACACCTTGATGCACCTAACCTAGATGACAAAACCTGCATGTCCCTAACTTTAATGCAGTACATGAACACAATAACAATTTAGACCTAATCTAAAGAGGGATAAAATATTTTATGGTGTTATCAAAGAAAATCCCATTTTACGTGTGTCTTAACATTTTATGTCTTAACTGCAAGTGTACAAAGTTCAGACATGCACCTGAAATCATGTGAATGTAAGCTTCGAAAGTGTGATATATGCATGCTGGTGAGAGAGCAATTGCTAATTTCTAATTGTTTGCCTTATTTTTAAGATTTTTCAATGTAGCAATGTATAAATGGCTGTACTTTTTTCCAAATAATATTACTGGTGCTCTTTCTATTTTTATGAATGCACTTTGCAATGTAAATGGAGATTTCCTTAGTAAATGCAAACCATATATCATAAAGAGTGATTGTTTTTATGTGTTTTTTTCTGGAACAATAAAATTGCCAAGATAAACTCCTGGCTTAGGTAAAGTTAACCCTCTGGAGTCTGAGGCTGATTTGGGGCTTGGAGAAGTTTTGACATGCCCTGACATTTGTGCTTTTTTCAGTTGTTCATAAACATCTAAATGACAAAAGTGTCATTACACTGTATTCAGTACAAACTAGGCTACCATAATATGTGAGGAACATGTATGTACATGTTTGTATTTTTGAAGGAATAATGTTTATGCGTGGTTATTGAAAAAACAAAAAACTTAAAGGGATAGTTCACCCAAAAATGAAAATTTGATGTTTATCTGCTTACCCCCAGTGCATCCAAGATGTAGGTGACTTTGTTTCCTCAGTAGAACACAAATGATGATTTTTAACTCCAACCGTTGCCGTCTGTCAGTCAAATAATGCTAGTGGATGGGAACTTCTACTATAAGAGTAAATAAAACTTGCATAGACAAGTCCAAATTAAACCCTGCGGCTCGTGACGACACACTGATGTCCTAAGACACGAAACGATAGGTTTGTGCGATAAGCCGAACAGTATTTATATCATTTTTTTAACTCTAATACACCACTATGTCCAACCGCGTGCAGCACTCGTTAGTAAGGTCTGATCGCGCTCTGACAGCGGCAGTGATGTCTCGCACTCATTGAAGTATATGCGCGAGACATCACTGCCGCTGTCAGACCAAATGAATCGAGTGATGAATGCAGTTGGACATAGTGGTGTATTAGAGGTAAAAAATGATATAAATACTGTTCGGTTTCTCACACAAACCGATCGTTTCGTGTCTTAGGACATCAATGTGTCGTCACGAGCCGCAGGGTTTAATTTGGACTTGTCTATGCAAGTTTTATTTACTCTTATAATAGAAGTTCCCATCCACTAGCATTATTTGACTGACAGACGGCAACGGTTGGAGTTAAAAATCATCATTTGTGTTCTACTGAAGAAACAAAGTCACCTACACCTTGGATGCACTGGGGGTAAGCAGATAAACATCAAATTTTCATTTTTGGGTGAACTATCCCTTTAAGTCACTGAAATAAGGCCAAAAAAAGTATATTAAATCTGTGTTCACAAGACTTCTGGGTATTGGAGGTTGTAGACTAGAGTTTTTGCTTCAGAATTATGTAAAAATTATGCTGCCTACTCCTTCATATAAAACAATATATTGATTTAGTTTTTGTAAGACACTTTTTGTCAAGAAACATAGTATGCGTGGAGGCGTGAATCTGCATGAATAATGGGCCATTTACACCTGAGAAGACAAAAGAATCACATAATAATGACATGAAATGACTTGCATATTAATGAGGCCTTTCAGTCAGGTAGGCTGTGAAAAAAACCCTCTGTAATAATGTCTCAGCTCATCATAAACAGCAATACTGTGAAATATTATTACAATTTAAAATAATGGTATTCTATTATATTCTTTAAAATATAATGTATTTCTGTGATGCAAAGTGTCTGAACAATTATGTTACCTCTATGGCATTTCATATAGGCTTTTAGCTTAAAAGCATGCACATTTGGAGAAATATTGATGGATTCTTATATATTTATGTCAATTTTCTATACTGAGAAGTAATATTTATTGTTATCACTATGAGTGCTGGATACTGTGTTTTCAATTCATACTTGCAGTCGGAGGGTGCTCTGTACACTTTTAGGCCACAAATTCATATAAAGAAGAAAAGGACATTTCAGGAATGGTGTTTTCAATTCATACTTGCAGCCGGAGGGCGCTCTCTGTACACCTTCAGGCCACAAATTCATATAAAGAAGAAAAGGAACTAGGAACTAACGGCATGTCTTCTAGAGATCGCTAACCATGGCTTTAACATCCAAATAAACACTTTTCAAGACAATAAATACACGGTTGAGACAATGCATACAAGTATTGCCTCTGAATTTGCGTCTGAATAGCGCTGGCTCCGTGGGCGTGGCCGTATTAGCAGGTAATGACCTGAATCTCGGACTTCTGACATGGCTCTCTTTTCATACAGATTACATAAACACAGAATGTTTGTTTTCGATTTGACTTGCACGATTTAAAACCTGACATTTCAACGTTTCTTTAGACATAAGTGTCATTTTTTTTTTGTCATTAGTATTCATAAGTTACAGTTCATTTTCTGAGAACTATCAGATTGGACTTCGTTCAGAGGGAGAGGAGAGATCATGCATCATGTTAGTTTTCTTTATTTTACAAAAAGCACAACATTGTGTTTTTACTCTGAGTGTACACAAATAAAAGAAGACATTCTATAGTTTCAATTGATATATTACTTATGTCTCTATGACAAGAAATGACGGAGTATTTTAAGTCTGTTTTGCTGCAATGTGAAAAAAATCCTGCAAAACGTGCCGGCGCGTTTTCGGACCTCAGGGAGTTAAACCAAGATAAACTCCGACAAGGCTTAGGGTGCGCTCACACTTGTCATGTTTGGTTCGATTAAATGAACCCTGGTGCAATTGCTCTGTTAGTGTGGTTCATTTGAACGTGTGAACGCTGCCATCCGAACCCTGGTGCACACCTAACAAGCGGGCCGAGACCTCTGAAAAGATGGGTCTCAGTCCACTTCCAAACTAACCTTGGTGTGGTTCGAATGATATATGAACGCAACACGGACCAAAGACATGTAAACGAACCAAAAACAGGAAGATGAGACCCTAAAAAGGAAATAATCTCATGCATATTGTTTTTTTTTTCATCATAGTCGCGACTTAGTCTAGTCTAAGCCCTGTCTGTGAAACTGGGCTAAAATACCCTAAGGAAGAATCTGTTTTTATTGCATTTTACTCCCTAAAATCACTAAGGCCCAGCTTCACAGACAGGGTTTAGCCTAAACCAGGATTAAACCTTAGTTCAATTAGGATATTTAAGTAGCTTTTATAAACATACACTAGAAAAATACATTACTGGTTTCCATCTTGTGACAAAACAATGGCACTGACATATTTTAAGATCTGTCAGTATGTTACCTCTTTAAGTAGACAAGAAGCACAAAACTGTGTATTCCTCTTCCATCTAGTGGTGCATTAATGTAAGGACATCACATATTCCTCTCTTAGTTAAATTAATTCTTTCTTTAGCCGATAATTGGCATTAAAAATAGAAATAAAGAAAATAAAAATGTATCAACAATTTCGCATGTATATGAATTATACACTAAGCAACACATTAAATGAATTTATTAAAAGAGCATTTCAAATAATAAGCAATATGAACAAAACTACAAACCCGATTCCCAAAAAGTTGGGACACTGTACAAATTGTGAATAAAAAAGGAATGCAATAATTTACAAATCTCATAAACTTATATTTTATTCACAATAGAATATAGATAACATATCAAATGTTGAAAGTGAGACATTTTGAAATGTCATGCCAAATATTGGCTCATTTTGGATTTCATGAGAGCTACACATTCCAAAAAAGTTGGGACAGGTAGCAATAAGGGGCCGGAAATGTATATATAAGGAACAGCTGGAGGACCAATTTGCAACTTAATAGGTCAATTGGCAACATGATTGGATATAAAAAGAGCCTCTCAGAGTGGCAGTGTCTCTCAGAAGTCAAGATGGGCAGAGGATCACCAATTCCCCCAATGCTGTGGCGAACAATAGTGGAGCAATATCAGAAAGGAGTTTCTCAGAGAAAAATTGCAAAGAGTTTGAAGTTATCATCATCTACAGTGCATAATATCATCCAAAGAGTCAGAGAATCTGGAACAATCTCTGTGCGTAAGGGTCAAGGCTGGAAAACCATACTGGATGCCGTGATCTTTGGGCCCTAAGACGGCACTGAATCACATACAGGAATGCTACTGTAATGGAAATCACAACATGGGCTCAGGAATACTTCCAGAAAACATTGTCGGTGAACACAATCCACCGTGCCATTCGCCGTTGCCTACAGGTCAAAAAAGAAGCCATATCTAAACATGATTCAGAAGCGCAGGCGTTTTCTCTGGGCCAAGGCTCATTTAATATGGACTGTGGCAAAGTGGAAAACTGTTCTGTGGTCAGACTAATCAAAATTTGAAGTTCTTTTTGGAAAACTGGGACACCATGTCATCTGGACTGAAGAAGAGAAGGACAACCCAAGTTGTTATCAGCGCTCAGTTCAGAAGTCTGCATCTCTGATGGTATGGGGTTGCATGAGTGCGTGTGGCATGGGCAGCTTACACATCTGGAAAGGCACCATCAATGCTGAAAGGTATATCCAAGTTCTAGAACAACATATGCTCCCATCCAGATGTCGTCTCTTTCAGGGAAGACCTTGCATTTTCCAACATGACAATGCCTGACCACATACTGCATCAATTACAACATCATGGCTGCGTAGAAGAAGGATCCGGGTACTGAAATGGTCAGCCTGCAGTCCAGATCTTTCACCCATTGAAAACATTTGGCGCATCATAAAGAGGAAGATGCGACAAAGAAGAACTAAGACAGTTGAGCAACTAGAAGCCTGTATTAGACAAGAATGGGACAACATTCCTATTCCTAAACTTGAGCAACTTGTCTCCTCAGTCCCCAGATGTTTGCAGACTGTTATAAAAAGATAAGGGGATGCCACACAGTGGTAAACATGGCCTTGTCCCAACTTTTTTGAGACGTGTTGATGCCATGAAATTTAAAATCAACTTATTTTCCCCTTAAAATTATATATTGTCTCAGTTTACATCTATGTTGTATTCTGAATAAAATATTGAAATTTGAAACTTCCACATCATTGCATTCTGTTTTTATTCACAATTTGTACAGTGTCCCAACTTTTTTGGAATTGGGTTTGTACTAATTTTCATGTGAATATGTGTAATGTATGTTGCAAAAGTCCATGTCAGTTTCTGTGACTAATGGACATAGTCCTTTGGCCAACCTGACTCGCGTCTTTGACGTCTCTCCCGTGGACAAGCATCAGAAGACACTGAATTTTCAGACAATGGAACATGAGAGGAAATCAAGTTTTCAGCATTGATGGTCAGTCCATTATCCAGCGCTTTTGTTGGCACGAGTGCAAGACACGATGCCTGCCACTTCTTTCCATCATCCAAGAGGTAGGTGTAAGGGCCAACTTTTTTCCTAACCTCAACTGGAGGAGTGAATTTTGGATGGGCTTTTGGGACATGTACTGCCTTTTAACGCGCACTTTATCCCCTTTTTGGAAAGAAAAAATGGCGCACTTGATGCTTGTGGTCAAAGCGAGATTTCATGACATGCTGACATGATGAAACGCTTCTGCAGTTGTTTAGGCTCATGACCAGATGGTGAGGGTTTCAGGACATTGAGGTGGGTACTTACCTTTTTTACTATAATATTTATAGTATTTACTATAATAGTCAGTGAGTGTCAGAGCATATCAACAGTCCCAGACAGCAGTCTCGAAAGGGCCCACAATGTCTATTGCCAGTTTTTCCCAAGGCGCAGAAGGTAAAGGAACAGGCTCGAGTGGAACAGCAGAGGCTTTCACAGTTTTATCCAGAGAAAAGCATAACTGACAGGCAGTAATTTTCTCTGCCACAAGTATGTCCATTTTGGGCCACCAATACATTTCACGCTGGCGTTGCTTTATCAGTCCCAGCTCTATCAGTCCATTTTGTGGTCAGAAGCGTCATTAAGGCTTGATGGTCAGTCTACAGAGTAAATCTGCGGCCCCACAAGTATGTCCTCCACCTTTCCATTGCCCAAACACATGCCAGAGCCTCCTTTTCAACAGTGGAGTATTTCTGTTCAGCTGGGGTGAGTTTTCTGGATGCGTACGTATGTACGTTCTTGACCATCAGTGCATATTTGTGCGAAGACAGCACCTAGTCCGTAAGCAGACGCGTCAGTAGAAATGACCACTGGCAGCCCCGGGTCAAATAGTACAAGAGCAGGACTGTGTACCAATATCTTTTTTACCTCAGCCAACTTTGTTGAGCTTCATCAGACCAGCGAAACCACTCTCATCTCTCAGGCATGCACGCAGAGGCATCACTACGGAAGCGAAATTGGGAATAAATTTGTTGTACCATGAGAGAAGGCCCAGCAGAGAACGCAACTGAACAGCATCCAATGGTGCAGGTGCATCGATTATTGCCGAGAGGTGTTCCTGATCCAGCTGAATACCCTGTGACGTCACCATGTGTCCTAAAAACTTCAAACTCTGCTTTCTGAATTGACATTTAGACTCATTCAGCACCAACCCAGCATCTTTGAGACGTTGCAGCACATTTTCTAATGCTTGATCATGCTCTTTTAGTGAGCGTCCCCACACGATGATGTCTTCCAGATAATTTGCAACATTCTGGAGTCCTTTTAGAATGACAACCATCATCTTTTGGAATGCAAATGGAGCAGATGCCAAGCCATAAGGTACCCTGCAGAACCTGAAAAGCCCCTCATATGTAATGAATGCAGTGAGGTCCTGGCTGTCTTCATGAAGAGGTACCTGATGGCACTTTCCAAGTCTATAGTTGAAAATACAATTGCACCTTGCAGTAATGTCATCATCTCCTCCATGTGTGGCAATGGGTAGCTGTCTACTATAAATGCCTTGTTGGGCCCTCGCAGATCCACACACATGCAGATCCCCCCAGTTTTATTTTGTACCACAACAATTGGGGAAACCCATGGAGATGAGTCAATTCAGTTCCAGTCGTTCCAGTTCTGCGGAAACAGCATCTCTCACAGAGAAAGGTAAGCGACGCAATTTGTTGTCTGACAGGAGGTACAGAGTCAGAAATGTTAACCTTGTGTGTAAAATTTTTTACACAGCCCAATGAAGCACGCTGTGATGGAGGAGTGGAGAGGGCACAGGCTGAAGTGGATTGTGGCGGCGGCAGCACAGTGTGTCCATCAAATCGAAGCTGGAGTCCCTTAATCAGGTCCATGCCTTGCAAAGCTGTGCCATTGTCGACTATGAAGAAGTGTGCAGGACAGGTAATGCCATATTTGGATACCGTTGCAGGTAAACATCCTAGTACTGAAATTGGTTCTTGTAAGTAAGTAATTAAACAGGCAGTAGGTGCTTGTAATGGTACAGTGTGAAAATGCTTCTCATATAATTGTTTTGGCAGGATGGACACTGATGAACCAGAGTCCACTGTGAGTTGAAGAGACAGGGGTGGCAGCAGGTGTGGCATTTATGGTCACATCACAGATCAAACGGTCAGTTGCTCCAGGTAGATAGAGAATACAGACCTCTGGCAATTCAACTGAATGCACTGAACGAGTAGGAGCAGAATGGCAGACTCGTGTAAAATGTCCATCTTATTGCAATTCTTACATTTAGCAGATGCAGCAGGGCAGTTCTGTGCATTTGCAAGATGTCCAGTGGAGCCACAGCGGAAGCATGTCCGAGCTGATGGAGCAGAAGCAGAGGGTTTTGATGAGGTACGTGCTTTGGTCTTAGGACGCTGTCGTCCAGAAGCAGGAGTGGCATGTACGGCTTGTAAAGGAGCAGGGTTGCTTATAGCCATTGATTTTGCCTGGGCATCAGCAGCCTCTAGCTGTGTGGCAATTGTAATTGCAGTCTCCAGTGTCAATTTAGATTCCGCTAATAATTTTTCACAAATGCATGGGTTAGCAATGTTTTCTACAAGCTGGTCATGCAGCATATCGTCAAGATGGTCAGCAAATTCATACGTAGTCGCCAAATCTCTCAATGCAGCAGTGTATTGCACTACCGTTTCATCTGTCCTCTGCACTCGTTTCCTGAAGGCATGTCTTTCCACGACCACATTTTTTTTGGAATGAAGTGCTCTTCCAAAGCTTTAATAGCATCTGCCAGATTGTCACCAGTATTGGGCAATGTATAAAACAGTCTCTGATCTTCAGTTTCGAGGCAGTGAAGGAGCAAAGCCCGTTTTCTGGCTTCTGGCCAGAAATTCCAAGTAGCATTGATGACGAGCATGTAGTTCTGAAACATCTTCAGCCATGTTACTAGTGGTATAGCAGGCTCACCGAGACAAGGCAAAAAAGGACTGGGAAATGGAGCACTTACTGATGCCATCTTCTGGAAATCTTGTAAAAAAATGGTTCATGGGTCTGTATGCTTATTCTCTGTGTGTGTGTGTGTGTGTCCGCTCTTGCATTGTCAGCGTTGCCTAGTTACAGTGCACCTGATGAGTCAATCTAGCAGTCACAGGTGTACCTCATCTGCACTTCCTTGATCTGGCTGGCATTTCTATGGAGTGTTGTCGGATCGTTGTTGTTCATGTCCTGTCCTTGTTCTCTGTGCAGTCCTCCTTGTTCCTGCGCCTGTACGCCTGGAAACTGTTCGCTTCTGGATCGCTTGGACGGGTTATTTTCCTGCCCGAACTACTGACTATGCACCGCTGGATTATATTGCACCTGCTACAGTTCTTCTGCTATTGTCTCATTGCAGTGGTTTAAATAAAGACTGTTCACTTGTAATTGGATCTTGTGTTTCTGTTTCATGACAATATAAGCATGTTACCCTGAGAAGGGGAATGAGACACTGTACCTTAGAGGAAACATTGGGGAGTGCTTCCGGTATGACTGGTTTCTGTCTAACCCTTCAAGACCGAAATATAGAAAAAAAAATGACAAAAACATTTTTTTTTTTCACTTTTCAGAGGTTGTTGTAGGAGGCCTTTGATGCACAGATGTGTTTTTATGTAAATATAAATTCTGTTTTATTTCAAGAACATTTGCAACACAGAGTTACAATCCAGGGAACAACATCAACAATGCATGCTCATCCACCTGTCTCGTGATTACTTTCTGATTCTTTTCAACATCGATTGTCCTTCATTTGTTTGATTTTTCAAGTCACGTTTGATCTCGTGATTCTCTGTGAGATCTCGTCTCACTGTGAAACCGTTCCTACAATCAATAGGTGTGTGGTCTCACAGTCCGGTCAAATCATCTAGTGCAGGGATTGGCAAGTAAGATTGGCATCGGGCCAAAAAAAAATTTCTCCACTAGATGCCAGCCCAGAACATAGTCAAGGGATAATTAAAAAAAAAAATGCAACTAGAATTGCCTGTGACAGACTGTTACAGTATCTTTCGTAACTAGTAGTGAGCTGTTACTCTGTGTTAAATCCTGTAGTAGGACAGTCATTAACAAAAAAGCCACATTTGTGTGGTGGTGTCCGGGTTTTACACTGGATAAATGAATAAAGCAGAGCAGTGACACGTAACCTGGCAAGTATCTTCATTCACCAACTTCTATCACAGACCGCCTTGCTAAAACACACATATGTGGGAGATGCAGAATGGATAAAAATAACTAAAAAAAAAAAGAGGACTTGAATAAGCCCATTAATGGTATGTTTGAGTCATGCTCTTAATGAACTATGTTTTATTTCCTCTATTCTTATTTTGTGTAAAATAAATGTGTAACATTTTAATTTGCTTGTTACACAATGGATCCTAACTTATTTTAATAATTATTTGACATAGCCTACTTTTACACTCAGAATTATTCCTTGGCATCCTCACGCACTAAACTGCATTTTTTTTAAATTGTTTGCATGCTGGAGGTACACACTTACGTCATGTAAGAAAATGGCACTATCAAAGAGTTGGTAACACTTTAGAATACTGATCCTTCATTAATGAATAACTACACAGGAACAAATGAGTAATGCATTATTAATACTCTAGTAACTACAATTAACTAACAAGTAACTGATGAATGAATTAGTAATAGTACAGTTAAAGGTGGTAGTTCACTATTAGCTAATCAGTAACTACTGTTTTTTTCATACCTCCCAGAGAACTACTAAGAACTACTATATACATGTTAGTAATTAATGTGAATAATGAATAATGTATAATTAATTCTAGAGTAAAGGCCTTGGTAACCCACTATTGACTGAAGAATTACCAAATAATTAAGAAGGAATTACTAATTATTTGGATCAGTATTCTAAAGTGAAAAGCATGATAACTCTCAAGTAACTACTGAAGTCATTGTAAACTTTTGAGGTTTTTGTAAAGTATTGGATAGTAATAACTCAAGAGTTACTATATAACTCTAAAGTAACTACTTCTTATTTGGATCAGTATTCTAAAGTGAAGATCATATCAACCCATTAGTAATTATTTAAGTGTTACTACATCCTTCTAAAGGAACTACTAATTATTTGGATCAGTATTCTAAAGTGAAGATCATGGTAACCCACTAGTAATTACTTAAGTGTTACCAAATATATCATAAGGAATTACTGTACAAAAACATACAAAACATCAAAAGTTTACAAAGACTTCAGTAGTTACTAGAGAGTTATCATGTTTTTCACTTTAGAATACTGATCCAAATAATTAGTAATTCCTTCAGTCATTACTAGTGGGTTACCATGGCCTTTACTTTATTATGAATTTTACATTATCCATCATTCATGGACAGGGACCGCCCTAGTGGTGGTGGGGAGGATGGGGGTGAACGCCAGCGATGGTATCTGCAAACACAATAGAAGTGGGAATAGAACTTATATACTCAGGTGACGTGTAATGATTGGTTAGAAAAATGAACAATGACGTGCATTAGAGTCTTCCGGGTAGAACTTCTGCTAAATGTTCCCATTTCTCTGGGAGGAATGAAAAACAGTAGTTACTGTTTAGTTAATAGTGAACTACCACCTACAACTGAACACTATTACTTACAAATTCATTAATCAGAGTTTATTGTTAGTTAATTGTAGTTACTAGAGTGTTAATAATGCATTATTCATTTGTTCCTGTGTAGGTATTCATTAATGAAGGATCAGTATTCTAAAGTGTTACCAAAGAGTCTAACACCGTGTCTACACCGGACGCGAGTGTCGTGATGCAGTGCATCAAAAGATAATAGAACCCATTATAATCAGTGATATTGTCTACACTGGGTGCGACGTGACACAACAGTTCCTGACCAACATGTTCTCCAACTAATACGACCATATAGGTCGTTTGTCACTTCCCTGAAATACGACCCATAGGAGCGTTTACTAAAGTGGCGCCCCTATCGACAACAGGACACTTTCATTTTAATGCATTGTTCCCTTTTATCTGCATCATGTTTCAGGTTTCGCGTAGCTCAATTGGTAGAGCATTGCAATAACAATATGCAATCATGTGATCATGCGATCGTGGGTTCGATCCCAGGGAACACATGTGCTCATAAAATGTGTATGCACTATAAGTCACTAAGGTTAGGTTTAGGGATGGGGGTGGGTGTAGTCGTTAATAAAAAAAAATAGTTTTGGTAAATGGAAATAGGAGAAATGGTGTAAAAAGTCCACATATTGCATTTAAATGAACATGCATTTTGATTGGTAATGACAGTAATATGTCATTTCATGACGACAGACGTAACACGACACTGTCATTATTTTTACGCCCACTAGAGGGCGCATGACTTCAAAACGTAAATATAGGTCGTAATAAGGTGCTTGAAAAACGACCTATAGGATCGGGTTTTTTGGAGGACAGTCTCTTCCTGACTAAAGGGATTCCCTGTTTTGTTTCTGACGTAGTCCAAGTGCTTTGCAATGGTTGGTTTGTCGCGTTCAGTGTAGACAGCTTTTAGCGGCGTGGTGTGGACACTGTGATAATATTAGACGGCACCATGAGACGAAGCTCTATTTCAGAACCAGCCACTATCAAAATAATCTGGCCGCGGGCACGGGACAGATATTATTGCTGGCGGACCAGTTTTGGCCTGCAGGCTGCCTGTTACCGACCACTGATCTAGTGTGTGCGTTCAGAGGATTACAATGCCAAAAATCAGTTGCTGTCATTATGTTTGTGGTCTCCCACAGTTTTAAAATTGGTTAAGATTGGAAAATCGTCTAGTGTGTCCAAGGCCGTACCCTTTTAATTCCTATGTTAACAGTAAGGGTGTCCTTAGTTTGTCACCCATGGCTTTTGTTAAATAAATAATGACACAATGTGATATGTCATGTGTTGTTGTTCATCTAAGGTCATATTTTCCAAATTTGTAGACCTGCCAAGGACCAGATGATTTTTTATTATGTCCTGATATGGAAAACCATGTAAAACAATAACGTGTCCTCACTATTTCACATGACTGTATATTTGTTTTTTGAAGAAACATGCAGTCACATTTTTCTCAAGAAACCGTGTGGTTAATCAGTGTTGTTTATGAAGTCATATTTTTTTTTAAAGTACAATATTTTCCCAGAAGGACAATTCAAAGCTTTCCCTTATTCACACCTTGCCTTTCATCTGTATTATTAATTAACTTTTATCACTTTCATAGTGTCACAGTCACACTTAGTTTAAACTTTGTTTTCAGTTTGCCCCACTTTCTACTGTAGAGTTAGTTGCCATGGTTTCTGATTAGAGGTCATTTTTTCTGATTAGTTGTCATTTATTTCAGGCGTGTGTGTTGAATTAGACTTGTTTGTATGTATATTTAAGTCTTCTGTGTCTTACTGTTGCCATTATCATGTTCGTGAGTGTTCTACAACACAACACTGTAACAGAAGACTGACCCAAAAGTGATTAACGTGGCACTTTATAGAGTGAGTTTTTGGTCTCTGCACAAAAGAAATGTTTTGATTTTGGAGAAGGTGATTTTTTGCCCCTTTTACCATCATCCGAATCTGTTGGTTATGTCCCAAATTCTCTGGTCCCGCCCAATCTCCTTCTCCCACCACCTTTCCAAATTTCTATTGAGACTGCCTTATTTTTGGTTGGTTTTGTTTTGCCCTTCAAGCTCCTCCCCAGTCCCCAATCATTTCTGCCACCCTCCTATCAGTCCCCCAGTTCCACCTCAGTCTCCTCTCAGTGGTGCAGTTACACTGATCGACTGCTGGGAGCCTTCATTCCACCTCAACCTGACGCCCAACTCCTATGCTTATGCTCCTTTCACTCACAATGTCAACAGTGAACATCCGGCATTCGGCCTTGCCGGGCTCCCTCGGTAAGTCGGCTCCACCTGGGTCGGACATCGCACCACCTTCACCTCGGACTTGCAGGCCGTTCGCTGCACTCTGGCCCTACACCCCTTCCACTGCGGCTAGCTCCGCCTTCCCTCAAGGGGGTCGCACACCAGACGAGAAGGTCAGCACCACACCGCGTCTCGGGCAACTCACAGGTAATCGCACACGTGACATGCAAGCTCAGTTTGAAATCGACTATTGATAGAAGAGCTGCACAATAGGTGAGCTTTAACTATTATTTGGTTTTTATTTTTATTGAATAATAGCTGACTTTTGAATGTTAATCAATAAAAAGTATTTATATTACTTTAAGTCTGTTATTGTTTTGTTGTACCGGTTATATAGGCAACTATGTTACATAGTAGCAATAGTATTTATTTAACTATCGTTAACTAGCTAACCCTAGTGAAAAAGTTTTTTGGGTTACAATTTACAATAAGGAAAATAGCAAGTAGGAGTGAAAGGAAGGGCTACATTTATTATACATTTTTTCAAATATGTTTAGACTTTATTCAAGCTGTCAAACTAAGAATGTAAAACTAATGTATCTTGCAGCACAGGGTGAAGTCAGTAAGTACATTAATGAAAATGTAAGAAAAATATAATATAAATTTAATATAAAACTATGTAAATGGCGCTCTATAGCGCGGCAGGATTTTTAACAACTTAGAGTCGTAGCTGGGAGCCGCGGACAGATGCCGAATAGTACTGCCGGTGTGTGTACACTCATAGCAAACAATGCATTTGAATTTTAAAGAAGTGGTGCGGCGCTGAGCTTCTCGGCCGGTGTGAACCCCCTTCAGGCTCCACCTCTGCCCTCATAATTTCAGATCAACCTCTCCTCTCCGGATCCCTGCATCCACCTCGGGGGTTCATCGTTGCAGCTCCGTCGCAGTCGCCAAGGTCATTGGAGTAGCTTCACTCCATTGGATCTCCAGCTATGCGGTGGGCTCCACCTCCAAGGTCGCCATCTCCTCCTGTCATTGCTATGGTGTCATATGCCTGTCTAAAAGATTCGGAGGAGCCAAAGTTTTCTGCCATTTTAAAAGTTTTAAAGGGGACTAAGGCAATCACAAATTAGTGTACAAATTATGGAGCTAATCTGAACTATTAGAGGGCTGAGAAGGAATTTAGTGGGGCTGAAGGGCCTAATGATGCCCCTGTATTATAGTAGTCTAGTCTTAAGGTCTGGAAAAAGGCTTTTCTGCAAACTCTGGAAAAATTTTAGTCAAAGGACAGATCACTATAAAACACCCAGGTTTTAGAGCTTTTGTTCAATTACAGCTTGATTACAGTCAGAGGGATCCGCCGTACTGTGTTTGTACGTATATTTAGTTAGCCTTGATGCAATAAAGGCTTCTTAGTTTTTTTCCCTCTGTTGTTTTTTTAAATAACCTTGAGTTGCTTGGATATAAATCTTTTTGAAATAAACCTTTATCCCAGAGGTCCAGGGTATATTGACATTGCATTCATGTTTATGATACAGTCAGGGGGATATTTTTATTTATTTTTTTAAAGAGGAAGTAAAAGATATTATGCCATGAGCTAACAGGAATTTACATTAGTTATTTACAGAAGGTACTAGCAATGGTTACCAGATGAATTAACTGTTGTACATGTCAATCATTGGCTAATTCTTACATTTACCCCTCCTTAAACTAGCGGTATAAATATTGGGCAGACTTGGTCTCATATAAACATTTTTAAGAAGACAAGACTACATGAGTATCTAGGTAAGTCAGAATATTTCACTTGCTTTTTTATTTTTTATTTTCTATTCTATTTTTGTCTTGTTTCCCAGCACAAATATCTGAACATTCTTAAATCAAATTACATTTATTTGCAAATAAGCAAAAAGCAAAATGACTTAAGTGTTGTTTTCCAAAAAATGTACTCAAATTAATTATGTTTTTGCATGTTTCAAAACAAGGAAAAAATATTTGCCAATGGGTTAAAAAATTAAAGTTAATCAAATGGGGAAAAAAAGAATATTTATCTGGCAACAACTGCAGAAAACAAAACTTATTATGCCATTTTGCTTATCAAGTAAATGTATGTTGATTTAGAGATGTTTAATTTTTTTTTTTCTGGAAAACATGACAAAAAATACTGAGGAAGAGAATAATTTTTTTTGCAGTGCACACATTTGTATTATTATTATTATTATTATTATTATTATCTATTCTTTATACACTAACACTCTTGCATACATTACAGATGACCTTATTTTTTTTTCTTATTTCTATTTATGCAACAGCACTGACTTTACTATGTCTCCCTTTATTTGTCACAGCTTTGAGACGGTCAACAATAATAAAACTCAACCCCTTCCGTTACCTTTACAGAAACATAATTCTGAGCAAAATACAAAATATAATACAAAAGAAAAACAGATTAATAGAAGTTATAGACAGCTTATTAAAATATGTATTTAATATGATTATAAAATAAAATTAAAATAGATTAAGAAATATTCTAATAAAAATATACATAATACAAGTGTATAATAATACAGCATTTTCATTGATTATAGGGATCCTTTTAACAGTGTTGTCATCTGTATGCAAAGGAAATTTTGGCCCCACAAAAACTATTTCTATATGTACGTAATTATGGACAAAATGCTAAAAGTGAATATTTATCTGCAATTATAAACAGAAAATTATCTGAATACAACATTTTTTTGCATTAAAATTCAAGTTCTTACATCCTTTTACTTGGAGTGAGAGTACAAACATTTGAAGTCCATTTAAGTGTGTGGCTCTTGTTTCTTACTAATATGGTTTCCTCAATGCTTCAGTGTTTGCTTTTGCTGTCTACAGATCGTAAAACCAAATGTATCTGCACACAAAGCATGTGAAACATAATGGATGATGATACAGAAATCGCTGTTGTTGGCATTGGATGCCATTTTCCTGGAGGTAATTGTTAATCATTTACAGTGTTTCATTATTTGTTCATGCTATGATTTTGACCTAAATTGTATTTACATTGTATGTTCTCATCTATTTTAGGTGAGGGACTTGAAAACTTCTGGCGAGTCCTCCTTCATGGAGAGAACTGTGCAGTTCAGATACCAAATGACAGGTTTAATATCTCTCAGTGGTACGATCCAAATGAGAGTAAGGCAGGAAAGACATACACAGCAAAGGCAGCACTTATTGATAGGTAAGACTTCAGTTCATTTGCCCTTATAAAATAAATCAAATGGGTCATGTCTTCTGTTTTTAATAGTGCTGTCAATCGATTAAAAAATTAATCATACAGTTTTTTTGCTATTAATTCCAGATTAATCGCAATTAAAAAACTGAAGCTTGGATATTTAAGAGGAAAACAAATTAATGTAAAATCAACACAAAAAAACAATATTTAAATACAAATACTATTGTTTATTATTATTATTATTATTATTAATTTTTTTCATTTGGAACACAAATTCTCTCCTTTATACAACACACCTGACTAAAGATGGACCCCCAGATTCAGTTCGGCTGAACTCGGTACTAGTGATGCAAAGTCCAATTCATTTCTGCAAACCGTTTATTTTCGGACAGTTCGGCTCAACGAACTGGTTCAGAAAACAGATTCATAGGTTCCTGACATCATAAATGTATATAATCATAAATCACTAATATGCATTTATTTTCTAACAACTCATGTTATATCAAGGAAACATTCAAATAAAGTCATTTGTGTATACTGAAACGTTCAAGTAAAAAGTTATTTGTGTGAATGCATATTGCTGATTATTGCCTTTCATTCACTTAAGTTCATACGCAGATCCTTTATGTCGGATATGACTGACCAATATTGAGTAGCCTACATCTCGGATAAGATTCGCAACTATAGCAAACATTTGATGCAAACATGAATATGTTCTACATGTCTAAAGTAGTAGCCTATATAGAAATAATAAACCTCTTTTATAAAGTCTTGTCTTATAAACTCATTGATTTCACTTAACAACTTAAAATATAATCTGCATGTACAATAAACCATAGTAAAATTTATAAACATCTCTCTACAGAAATGTTTTTGCAGGTTTTAATAAAATGTTATTTAATAACAGTAGTCTTAATAAGCGTACGTGCTACTTTGGTTGTGCATCTTGCGTCATCAACCCGGAACTAAAGTTCGATTCAGTTTAATTAGTGAACCAGCTTGACCGATTACTTCCTGAGAACCGGCTCAAAAGAATGATTCGTTCAAGAATCAAACATCACTACGCGGGACTAGGGTGTCGCGCACATCAAACACACATTAATTTTGACAGCACTAGTTTTTAATCATTTCACTCCTTAATGTTCAGTTATGTTTATCAAGTTAAAAATTGAACCATATTTAATAAAACAGTAAAGGTCAGTGTCTGAAACACTCCATTTGGGGGATGAATGCTGAGCCCCATCTGTTTGTCCAAAAGCAATAACCCCGTCATTGACCTTTTCTTCTTTGTAGTTTAAATGAGTTCGACAACAAGTTCTTTGGCATCACTGATGCTGAATCGATCAGTATGGACCCTCAGCACAAACTGTTGCTGCAGTGTGCCTACAGGGCCCTAGAGGATGCTGGAATACCAATGGAAAAGGCCAGTGGAACGAGAACAGGAGTATTTTTGGGTAACACAAGTCAAATAATTCATATAATCTTACTGCTAAAGTCTGGGAGAAAGTGTATGTGTGTATTCAGTTATTATTCCCTGAGTATTAATATATGCATGCATTTATAATTGGATAGTAAATGCCTAGGAGCAGTCTGTGGTTAATGTGTTCTGCTTTTGTTTGCTTGATTTTATAGGCCTAATGAACAGGGACTTTGAGCTGGCAAGTGTGAGGATCAATCCAAAACACATAGACCACACTGCTGGCACTGGTTCCGCTATGAGTATAGCTGCCAACCGCATCTCATACGTATTCAACTTCACTGGCCCCTCACTGTCCATTGACTGTGCCTGCTCCTCATCCCTCGTTGCCCTTCACTTTGCTTGTCAAGCCATAAAACAAGGTAATCTTCACAAATGTACTGTATGTAAAACTTGGGGTTGCATTTTTGCTTTTTGTTTACATATAAACTGTACATGTACACACTTTGCACTCTCTGGACAAAATAAACATCTTTTCATATTGCAGATGCATTTATCCAAAGCAATGTGCAAATCAAGACTAGTACAACACCTGTACTATTGTTGATTAATTTATGCACTAGATCAGTGGTATTGACACTAACCCCTGGATTCACAGACAAGGCTTAAGCTAGTACTAGACTAAAATGCATGTTTGAGCTGTTTTAACTGAAACTTGTTACTGACATTGTTTTGTCTCAAGATGTACACCAGTTATGGTTTTTTTTTTCTAGGGTACATTTATAAAAGCTACTTAATTACCCTAATTGAACTAAGGCTTAATCCTGGCTTAGGCTAAGCCCTGTCTGTGAAACCGGGCCTAAATGTTGTTATATTCAAACAGTTACTTTGTGTTATATTTCAATTTATCTTAAAGCTGCAGTCTGCCATTTTTCCTCTTTGTCGCCATATCTGTTTGAAACCTGCAATTGCAGTCATATGTGGAACAGTTATCTGTATTTCCACAGTCCAAAGTCTTTTGCGTTTTGACTACGAGTGAATCTCCAGTTGTCACTGATGATTGTCATTTGGATCTTTCTGGATTACAATCCAACATCAAAATTATAAGTTTAATTATTTCAGCTGCTGTGAGAAAAGGCTATAAATGATCCACTACAAGCAGCATCCTCACGTGATAAAACCGACTAGCCTGGACGAGACTCCTTCTTTTCTGTTTACGGACGTGACGTAATGAGGCACAGACGAACTGCCGCATGCTCGAATTTCCCACAGAAATCCACCAGATCGCTCTTATTATAAAACATTATTAATATATAATGAGATAGTTTTGAACACTGGCTGGTTATGTACTTGCTCAAAAATTGATTTTGGATCATTTTTAACCAAAAAAAGTTACGGACTGCAGCTTTAAGTTGAAAATTTCTTTATGTACTTATAAGACTGAGGTGTTTTGTTTTTGGCTGTAAGAATGAACATAGCAGTCACCATTTACTCCCGACATCTGAGCCGCTGAAGACGCAGTGGATTAATTTTGTTTTTGGAGGGAACACACCCCCGATCTACCTAAATGTGTTTATGTTTGCGCGAATCACTTTACATCAGACTGCTTTCTGAACGAGGGACAGTACAAGGCAGGTTTTACTAAAAAGTTGTTCCTGAAAAAGGGATCAGTACCAACTGTTCGCAATCTAGCTTCACCTCCAGAAGAGAGTATAATTTTTTTTAATTTATTTTTAACTGCTCATGCTCAAAACACGGCAAATCAGAGCCAGTTGCATTCAGCGGTTACAGTCGGTGTTTAAATTCCATGTGTAATTATTTAAAATGGGTCCAGTCAAAGGAAACAATTTTTGTGTGTCAAGTTCAGTCTTAGAATGTTTCGGCTAGTCATTAAGTTAAGAGTTAAGCTGAGTTAACAGTCTCAGCTTAACATTATGTGGTCATTTCTATTTAGAATCTTCTCATTGTAATTCATAACCGGTCGTTTATAATGAACAATGCATTAAGGTGAAAGTCTTTTTACAAACTGTGTACATTTTATGTAAAGATAACATGGTAACAGTACATTAAGGTTATCTTTGTAGAGGGTTTATAAAGGTGTTGGTTAATAACTAATAAGAAATTTACAAATGTATTTTAAATGGTTTTTGAACAGTTATAACTGAATAAATAAGAATGGTGACTTTAACGCAATACCTGCCAAATAGTTGTTTACAGCCTGCAGCAGCACGCCCCACGGAAAAGAGGTAGCTCATTATCATTTAAAGTGCCATGCACTGAAACGGGTCACTGTGAACAAAGCTGTTCCCTTTCAAGGGAACTTGTTCTGCAGCAAGCACTTTGGAAACGTTCTTGTCTACGTGTCAAAACAATGGCGGACTGTTTACAGCTTACTCAGGGAGGGTCTATGCTAAAACGGCAGGGTCTATGCTAAAATGGCAGTGTCCATCAAGAGTCGTGGAAGGGGCCTGTGCAAAATTACATCACTTTGCCAAGAATCTGAGAATGGCTTGATCTGAGAAAGTGCTTATGATTTATTGGGATTAAAAAAAAACAATGGGTGGATTTTTATCATTATAGGGTGGTTGTGTACACACATTGCCAACACACATTTATGCCCAAATACCATGTAAAAGCGAATTTTGCATCCGATGTCCCCTTTAAGCCAATTGCATTCAGATCTGCCTCCACATAAGTATAAAACAATCATGTTTTATAATCCAATCAACAACCGATGGCTAAAATCAAATTCTCCCCTATGTTGTTTTCTTATAAGATAGCCTGCTCAGTCTGGGTTCACACCGCACGGGTCAGCGGGAACTGCAGCTGCAGAGACGCGCGAGTATTCACGCTGGAAGCGTTTGTACAGCATCACAGCAGCGGCTCGAAGCTACATATAAAGTGAGCATTTCTTTACAAAGACAGCTATAAATTAGTTTTTATAAGTTGGTCATTTATAAACTTGATAGTCTTGAAAGTTTGTTGACATGCAAGGTGTACAACACTCGCATATAAACTTTAAATAAATAAATGATGTTTTATTAACAATTCGGGAGGATCACTTTCAAATGATCCTTTCAATCATCACGTCATTCAAACCAGCTGTTAGCAATCAGTAATCAACATGTCTACCAAATCAGCAGAAGTGGAGAACATTATAAATACGCAGTCGACTCACCCATGTTCCTTGACAGTTTTTCAACATTTGGTTACACCCAAATTGTTACAATGTCCAAGATTGATATCTTCTCGTCTGACGATGAATCCCTCGTTGCCCAGGATCCTTCGCTGAATCTCACCGATGCAAGGAGCACCTGTGCTCCACCACAGGACACCTGTGTTCCACTACAGGACACCACAACCAAGCCTCCAGTACCACCGCGCGGTCGTCGGTGCAGCCGCTCCGCTTCTCGTACCCCAAGATGCCGTGGCTTGCCGTCCCCTCCACCTTCAAGACATCCACCATCATCTTCAGCATCCTCCTACACTTCAGCACACCCCACAATCCCTGCAATAGAAAAATGGACAGTTATGGGGTTGAGACAAGCACTAATAAATGCTGATGTCCACTTTTCCAGAAGGATGAACAAAGCAGAGCTGTATAACATGTATGTTTCACTTCAGTCGGCATTCCCATCTCCAAAATCCACTCCACATGCCAAAATGGCTAACAAGGCAAATAAAAATCGCAGGGCCCGGAACCAACGATCTCAAAAAACACCATCTCCTTCCCTTGCGAGAAAGGGCCTTCGAGCTTCAGGCCGCGGCAGCCGGCCTCTGCAAGCCTGGGCCACGCCCCGGATTCCGCCGCTGCCAGTCCTTACTCTCATCTTTGCTCCGCAGAGCTACAGACAGCAGTGCCTCACGTCACAATACCAGCCTCCATCGACACAAACCACCCTGGTAACGTGAGTATGCCTCCGCCAGCGGCACAGGCTCAACCTCAGCCTTTTCCATTCTCTTTCTTCAACCCTCTCCCCTGTCAGTGGCCTGCAGCCCCACCATCAGTTTCTAGCTTGAGGCTGCCTCTGCTAGCAGTGCAGGCCCAGATGCCCTATATTCCTCTCCAGTTTCCTTCATTTTCCACACTCCTCACTCCAGGGGCTGACCCTAGCATGAGGTTGCCTCCGGCTTGTCTTCCTCATAACCTCCGCAATGGCGATGACCATCCCACCAAAAGCTACAGCATTGGAACCACCCCCCGTCGCCAGTAACATCAGAGCACAGATCCTTACAGGTGCGGACATAGATTTGTCATCCTTGCTATCATTACTTCCTCCCTCCGTCTCAAATCGGCAAATCGACTGTGGCGATTTTTCTGTTACCCTTAAAAATCCAGTGCACAATTCTTCCCGCATTCTTTCTTTTTCTGAATTCTCCATTGCTTTCAGCCATTATAGTAAAATCATTTGCGCAGCACTTCCCCACAGGAAATGAGAATTAAATGACTACCTCGCGATAATCGCAGAGCTCACATTATCATACGGGAACACACTTTTACACTTATCATAAACTTTTTTTCAGCCAAATGTGCCGTCCACGTGGCTCAGTGGAACCATTGCCCTTACTGGGGTGCCTTAGACACTGAGTTACACAACAGAGTGTTCTTAGGATACCGTAACATCTCCTGCACGGTCTGCAGATCTGTTTCTCACTCCACCACAGCTTGTCCCCTAATCAACCCGTCAATTCCTCCTTGCTCAGATTCATCACAAGTCAAGTCAACCAGTTATGTCCCGCGGCCAGCAAACACCAACTTCGACTCAGCCACAGATTTCATAAGTCGTACCACTTCATCAAACAGTCAAGTCTGCAATAATTTCAATTCAGGAAGATGCACAAGGTAGCGCTGTTGTTACATGCACATTTGTAACTTCTGTGGCGGCGCTCACGCCCGCATGATATGCCCTGTAAAAAGGTCTTTAAGTAAAGATTCTAAAAATTACTTGTCGACTCCTGTAAATATTTCTCGTTTGTCTACTGAATTGTCTCACCACGCCAACACTAACTTTACAGACTATTTGTTGTCTGGTCTCGAACACGGTTTCAAACCCGCCGTTGAAAGCCTCCCATCCCAAAACATTATTTGTAACAATCTCCAGTCTGCTCTCGCCGAGCCTGATACAGTCGACCTTGTAATTAAAAAAGAAATCGAGTCAGGTTTTATGATCGGCCCAAACATTCCTCCTTCTGAATGTTATCGAATCAGCCCAATTGGAGTGGCTACCAGAAAATTTTCAGGCAAAAAAGCGATTAATAATCGATTTCTCAGCGCCACACAACTCCCTGTTTCCAAGCATAAACAGCCTTGGCTGGCCAAAGTCGACATCACTTCTGCCTTCAAAGTGATGCCTATCCACCCAGATTCTTGGCATTTATTCGGCATACGCTGGCACGGAAAATTTTATTTCCCTTTCGATACTTCACTCGTACTGCGTATGGGGAAAAGTCTCCCTTTTTCCCCGTCACTGAAGCCTTTTTCAATAACGCAGTGTAACTGCACCGTCATTGGTTCACTCATAGCAAGTTGTTGAACCAATGGCGGCATGACATAGCTGCGTGGCCTATGGCGACAAAGCGCGTGAACTTTCCCGCCGAAAGGGGCGGGGTTAAGGGCTATATAAGCAGGCGTTTCGCCATAGGATTTCAGGCCAATCGACTGAAGTGACGACTCTGAAGCCGCAGCCTCGTGGCACGGCAAGTAACGCAGTACTCGTTCCGTATCTCAGGGAACCGAGGTTACGTTAGTAACCGAGTACGTTCCCTTTCGATACTTCACTCGTACTGCGTATGGGGAACGAATTCAACTGTGCCGTGCCACGGCAGGGAACGACATAACTTGTTTTGGACGCCGGGAGGGGACCAAGAAAACAAGTCAGAAGGCAAAGCCGCCGTATCCCTTGTTACACTACAAGGAAATGATTCCTGTAATGGCGTGGGGCGGAATTCGCAAGAGGCCGCCCAATCACACCGAAAGAACACAAGCTTGCAAGGTCGGGACATCAAGATGATAGAACCTGACAAAAGTGGACGGCGAAGACCAGCCGGCCACCTCACAGATGTCTTTAACCCTCTGGAGTCTTTAACTCTCTTATTCTGGTCGCATCCACCTTCCTAGACAATCCAAATTGTGCTCGGCCACTTAAACTTCGCAATGCGCATCATCCCGCAAGGGCGCCCTTTCATGGTTATCTAAGCGGAATTCGTTTTTTTCACAAACTCATTTTTGGTTCACCCTCATCAGAAATGGCCAATTCACAGACATCTATGTTGATTAAAGGCATCCAAAAAACCCAACCCACCCGCCCAGACGCCAGACAACCAATAACTCTATACATACTCACCAAATGTATCACCACTCTCCGCCGAGGCTACCACTCTATCAATACTGCCCGCACACTGGATGCAATGTTCATATTGGCTTTCTTTGGGTTTCTCAGATGCTCAGAGTTCACTATCACATCCAACTTCAATCCAAAGGTCCAGCCGACATTTTCAGATTTATCAGTGCTAGATGACGACACCATTTCTTATTTCATCAAACAAAGTAAGACAGATCAAACAAGGAAAGGCCATTTTATCTACATTTTCAATCTCTCATCACCAATCAAGCCATACCAATCCCTTTTAGCTTACCTCCATTTCAGGAGCTTGCAGGCCAAATTCCCATCTGACCCACTCTTCACGGACGACTCCAACCACCCCATCACACTTTTCTGGATCCAAGTCCATATGATTCAATCTGGCATCCCAGCAGACAACTATTCTAGCCATTCATTTTGCATAGGTGCAGCAACCACAGCTGCTCAAAAAGGCCTCTCCCAACACCAGATTCAAGCACTAGGTCGCTGGTCGTCAGAAGCCTTCAAGAGCTACATTCGCTCCAATCGCTTCCACATCAAAGAAGCTCAACAAACCCTCATCAGCTAAAACCCAAACCTACAGGCTCACCGCATCCTCTCCAATTAACATCACAAATCCACTAAACAACGGAAGCAATTCTACCTCCTCTGCTGCATCAGCATCTCCCCAGTAGCCCACCTCATTCTTTCAATGCAGCAGTGCTATTCTCCTCCGCTCCCACAGGAGCTCAGTTCTCTATCCAAACTCACCCTAAGGACAGTTGAAAGCAAGTCGAAAAGCAAGTTTGCTTCACTGCCGCTCTCGCAGGAGCTCAGCTCACCGTCCAACTTACTCATTGGATAGTTGAAAGCAAGTTGAAAACAAATCTGGTCCACTGCCGCAGTGGCCATCTACTCCGCAGGAGTTCCTTTTAACAGTTCATACTTGCTCCACTGCCACAGCAGTGTCATCTACTTCGCTCCTGCAGGAGCTCCGTCACGCCATGCAAACTTGCTCCACTGCCGCAGCAGTGTCATCTATATCGCTCCCACAGGAGCCCAATTCTCTGTACAACCAGCTCACTGGATGATTGGAAACCAAATTTGAAGCAATTTCGGTTCCTCCGCCACAGCAGTTTCATCTCCACCTCCCCATCAGGAGCTCATTCTTTATCCAACTAGCCTATTGGATGGTAGCATCGCCTACCCTGCTCCTGCAGGAGCTCTGTTCCATCCAAGTTTTGATCCACAGCCACCGCTCCAGCAGGAGCTTGCCCATAGGCAACCAGTTTTCGCATTCTGCAAGTTTTGGAGGTTTTTGGGGGGAGTACTCTGGGTTCGGGCTCGTGAAATGATGTTTTATTAACAAAATTTGGGAGGATCACTTTCAAATGATCCTTTCATTCATCACGTATAGCCAGCAAATTCGGGTTCGATTTGGGTATGCAAGAGCCTATATTGCTGTATGTGTAATAACTAAAATAATGTTTATATATCATATTTTCTGGCTAGTTTAATTTAGTTTTTTATAATATACCATACTTTAACCCAAACTGAATAATTAAAAACAAGTTTAAATGAGTAAACCTTCTATAAATATTTTTTAATATTAATTTTCTTTCCTGACATACTTCAGTTCTTGTTAAAACACACTAGATATGCTTATTCTGTGCATTTTGAGCACTTTTTGTGTGAAATCATATTTATTTTGTCAATCAAATGTCTACTTTCACTTTAATTGAGCGTTAGCAGTACAGCAAAAATAAACCCAGCGCCGAAACGATCGCGGCACTGCTGCTTCTGCTCCTGCTACGCGCTGCCACGCAGCCTCTGTGTGCGGTGTGAATGCTCTCATCTGTTAACATGGGTGCTGAAAAAAAATACGTGCTGCTTATGCTCTGCTGACGCATGCGGTGTGAACCCGGCCTCACTTGGAAATGCATCATAGTACAGTGACAAAATTTGTTCAAACCATTTTATTCCAACATTAATTAGGACTCTGGGCCAGGAAAAGCATTTAGTGTGTACAATTATTTGATCCTACATTCAAGTAGGAAAGGCCATTTGTTGATCATAGGAATAAGATGAATACCAGCCAGTTATCAATGGCTGATCAGTTGGAGCCAGTGGTGGACAGTAACAAAGTATTTTTAATTTGTTACTGTACTTAAGTACATTTTTCAAGTATCTGTACTTTACTTCACTACATTTCAAAGCATAAAATCACACTTTTTACTACATTTCATAAAACATATCGTTACTCCTTATTTTAAAATTAATAAATCATCACATGGTCAGAGACGCAAAAGCGGCGTCCGATTCGTGCACAAACTGATTCTTTTCAATCATCCTGTCAAATCACATCAACAATTCATTCACGAATTGGACTGATTGTATTGCAACTGTTCTCGAGTCAACAAATCAGCGATTCAATGATCCATTCAGAGCAACTCTCCAGTGAACTGAATTTCATTGTCTGACTGAAAATTAGCCAAGGACTGGGGGATCCTCTTAGTGTGCGCACAACTAGTGAAAAGTAAGTCAGCCTACTAATGTTGAATTTTAGGATTAATTATTGTAACAGAAAATCATATTTAGGTCACAAATTGGCGCACTGAAATGCTTTAATGCGACACGTCCACATCAATGTGTCTACAGATCTCGATTCAATCAGATAAAATCACATTTTAAAACTAACTTAGTGCTTCAAATAACGGTTTTATCGATTACATCATTCCGGCACTAGGAGGCAACAAGTGACTTAAAATGTATTTGACATTGAATGATTAATTCAAAAGATTTGTTCAAAAACATTGATTCATCCAGTAATGAAACAAGTGAAGTAGATATGAGTGAGTCATTAAATCATTCATTCAAACCCATTTTTTAAATAATTGAAATTAAAAAGTAAATCTTTTTAAATAGACTAAATATTCATATTTTGTCCTCTAATAAATAATTATACTATTTTGTTTAGTTGTCTGTTCAGAATCGTGGAGAATTATGACCTCTATTTGAAACAAACAAACAAAAAAATCTTGATTCTCATTTTATCCAGAATCGTGCAACTCTTACACAAATTAAAATAACACATGCACGTTCATCTTCCCCGCTGCTTTAGCAATTTCTTTAACCCTAAATATTTTGTATTGTTTGTCAACACACATTACATATTATGTATCTGCATCCACTAGTCTTCTATCTATACTGACTAGTGCTGCTATTTGAGATAATTATTTTGAGCAATAGGATTATATAAAATATATAATATAAAATTAAACTATATAAGTGGCCTATATAAAAATTACAAAATAAACATTCATCAATCAGTACTTTTTTACTTAAGTACATTAAAAAATCAAGTACTTTTGTACTTTCACTCAAGTAAAATTGAAAAGGAGCACTAAATACTTTCACTTGAGTAATATTTTAAAATATGTATCTGTACTTTTACTCACATACTTGATTTGTGTACTTTGTTTACCACTGGTTGGAGCATCCCTAATTAAAGCAATTGAGTGCTGTTGAAAAATACATTAAACAATCTGTAACTGTAACTACATAATGTAAGGCAGCAAAAAATTTTTGTGTTATTGTAGCAGTATTATTATAATCTGAAATTAAGCATGATTTGTCTATTAAAGCACTTATCTGATTTGTGTTTTTAACATCACCTTTTGAGTACACTAATATCGATATCTTCTGTAATGTCTGCTGGGCTGTTTTTTTTTTTTTTTTTTTTTTTTAAATCAACAGGAGATTGTGAAATGGCCGTGTGTGGGGGCGTGAGCTGTATTTTGGAGCCACATGTTTTTGTGGCTCTCTCCAAGGCAAAAATGATCTCCCCTGATGGCACCAGTAAACCTTTCAGCAGCCAAGCAGATGGATATGGAAGAGGTGAAGGCTGTGGGATTGTTCTCCTAAAGCCTCTGAAAAAAGTAAACAAAAATATTGCCTCACATAAACATATCATCATCACAACAATGCACCTTATGATTAAGTACTATAACCAAGAAACATAAGTTGTCTGTATTTTGACAGGCTCTTGAGGACCAGGATCACATTTGGGGCATCATCAGCAAAACTGCAGTAAATCAGGATGGCCACAGCGTTAGTCCAATCACCAAACCATCCATGGAACAGCAGGAGGAGCTGCTTAGAAAAATCTATTCAACAGAGACTGACCTGACTAGTGTCCAATATATAGAGGCTCATGGGACAGGGACTCCAGTTGGAGATCCAATAGAGGCAGGTAGCATATCAAAAGTAATTGCCAAAGCAAGACCTCAAAAGTCAGGGCCACTTATCATTGGTTCAGTTAAGAGCAATATTGGACACACAGAATCTGCCGCAGGTGCTGCAGGGCTCATAAAGGTTCTCTTGATGATGAAGCATGAAACTATTGTGCCATCATTGTTCTACTCCATTGAAAACTCCAGCATAGACACTGAATCTCTCAATATGAAAATCCCCACCAGAACAGAAAAATGGATCAGTGACTGCAGAGCAGGGAGGTCTGCAGGAATCAATAACTTTGGGTTTGGTGGAACAAATGCACATGCAATTGTCAGACAATATGTGCAGTCAAAAAAGCCAAAAGCTCAGCTGATAAGTAAATCCCATCAGTATTTTGTGGTCTCTGCAGCCTCAGAAAAATCCATGAAAAATATTATTGTAGATACGGCAGAACAGATCAGTGCAGGAAAAATATCGGATCTACAGTCTTTACTGTACACATCCGCATGTAGAAGAAGTCACTTGAAACATAAATACAGGAAAGTATTTCAAACATCATCATTGGCAGATCTGCAAGAGAAACTAACTGTTGCTGTGGAGAAAAAGCTTTTACCATCAAAGACAGACTCCAAGCTAGTTTTTGTGTTTTGTGGCAATGGTGTTACATATCAGGGTATGTGCAAGCAGCTCTTAAAACAAGAGCCATTTTTTAGAGAGGAAATCTTGAAGATTGAAACTCTGTTGCAAAGCTATAGAAGTTTGAATCTGATAGAGATGCTGAAGAGTGAATCTGAGAAAAGTACAGAGCTGTCTGATCCAAAAATTGTCCAGCCTCTTCTGTTTGCTATTCAGGTTGCTGTTGTCAAACTTCTGAAACACTGGGGCATCAGTCCTGATGCTGTTTTGGGGCACTCTATTGGAGAAGTTGCTGCAGCTCATTGTTCTGGTTTGCTGTCACTTGAAGATGCAGTGAAAGTCATCCACTATCGCAGTTCTTTGCAATGCACTGTGACAGGAGGAAAGATGCTGGTAGTTAGTAATATGGCTGTTTCTGAAGTTTTAAAAATTCTCCCATCTTTTTCAGGAAGGGTTTGTTTGGCTGCTTATAACAGCCCTCAGTCATGCACCCTCTCAGGAGATGCAGATGACATTGACAGGTTTCAAATGAATTTGAGCAACTCAGCCAGTGGAAAAGATTTGTTCCTTCGCATTTTGGATGTACCTGCAGCATACCACAGTCACAAGATGGATCCCATTTTATCCAAAGTGAAACAGAGTATAGGCTCATTGCAGGCACATCATTTGGAGGCAGAACTGTTCTCAACAGTGACAGGTGTTAGTGTGTGTTCCTCAGATTTTATTACTGGTGAATATTGGGCAAGGAATATCAGAGAGCCAGTTGAATTCGAACAAGCTGCAAAGTCTGCAGTTAAAAATAAAAGGAATGTGGTATTTGTTGAAATTGGCCCAAGAAGATCTTTGCAGAGGTACATCAATGAGACTCTGGGAAATGAATTCACTGTGATTCCCTCAGTGCAGCCTGATAAAGATCACGAGACAATGCTTGCAGCTGTTTCCAAACTGTTTGAACTTGGGGTCAAAGTGGACTGGAAAATGTTCTACAAAGGATTTGAGGCTAAACCAATTCCCTACCCACGATACCAGTTTGATGATGTGAAGAGAGATGTCTTCACTTCACGTTTGCAGTCAATCGGTCCCACCGGCAACCATCCAGTAGTTACACAAATGGGTACAGACAGTACAGTGTTCAGCTGCGATTTATCCTTCTCTGAATCAGTGGCCTTTCTGCAGGACCACAAGCACAATGGGGTTGCCATCATTCCTGGTGCATTTTATGCAGAGTTGGGTTTAGCAACTTACATGGTATATGCAAAACCTAAGGTTCCATTAAGTTCTCTGCAGCTCAGCATAACATTCCAGAGTCCATTTGTTTTCACACAGAATGCCCCAGAAATAAAAGTACAGCTAAATCCATCTGACCATTTGGCAGATAACACATGTAACTTTAAAATACAGTCTACTTCTGCAGTCTATGCATTTGGCACAGTAAAAGCAAAACAAGGTAGAACACCTGAAGAACAGTTCATTTCAATAGACTGTATTTCCAAAAGATGCAAATTCCACATGATGTCTGGAGAGCTCTACAAACTTCTAAGTCAAACAGGATTTGAATATGGGTCTGTCTTCAGAAATAAGGCAGATGTTTACTGTGGGGAAGAATTTAGAGAGGCTATATCTGTTGTGAAGGTCCCAAAGGAATTGCTGCCTCAATTACATGAGTATCATCTTCACCCTGTGATCTTGGATTATCTCATGCAACTTGTTCCTATAACTATAGGGCATGACCAAACAGCAAGACCCCAATTTCCTGCACAAATAGGAAGCCTGACTGTATTTGAACCATTGCAAGAGGAGATGGTTGTATATCTGAGAGCAGTACATGTGGGAGAAGATGATTTTGACATTTGTGGCTGCTTAGCCAACAAACAGGGTAGGGTGTTGGTTGAGCTCAGGGATGTGAAGATCCGCATACTAGGGAGCCGTTCCCAAGTACTCAAAGAGTACTTCTACCATAACAATTTCAGTCTCATCTCTGAAGTTGCCACGTTTGATACTCAGATTAAGGCACTTGTCTTTTCTGACAGGGTAGGAATTTCTGAAGCTTTGCAGCAGTACTTGGACCCAACATCTATATACGTGTCCTCCTCAAAGAGTAACATACTGTTAGAAAGTGGAGTCGAACTTCTTTTGTCAAAACTGAAAATTTCAAGTGTAAAGAAAAACTTCCAGGACATTTTATTCATGTTGGGTGATTCAGACTTAACCTCTCTCTCATCAGAGAATATCTTGGACAGCATGGCGGGGTGTTGTGAGATCTTCCGAAAGATTGTCAGATATCTCATGGCAATTCGTTTCCCAGGTGCTATCAGAGTAATAACCTATAGGTGCTCTGAGAGCTTAGTGGACTTCATCAATCCTGGATTTGTTCTGTCAGGCATGACAAGAGCATGTGCAGCTGAATTGTCAGAACTTTCCTTCCAGCTGATTGACATGGGCTCTCCCACTATTGAAGACATCAAAGCTTTGGTTCAGGTCCTCAGGTCTTACCCCTGTCACAAATATCCAGAGTTAGTAGTGAAGGAAGGCAAAATTCTCAAACCTGAAATCACCCACACACCTTTGCCAACTATGGCAATCTCTTCAAGAAATGTCCATATGTTGCATGATGAAGTCTTCGTCTTGCAAACATCTGACCCATATATAATGACAAATCTGTCAGCAACTCAAATGGATAATTCCATTGAACCAAACCAAGGGAAAAACATTGAGCTTCTCCTCAGTAAAATATGTGTTCATTCATCAGACTACTTTCCAGTCAGCATTTCTGACCTCAATTATGGCCAGACATTGTACTGGAACAAGCACACAACTGAAAACCATAAGATCTTAGCCCTTGACTTCAGTGGCACTGTCACAGCTGTGGGCAAAGATGTCAGCAAATTTAAAGTTGGAGATTGTGTTGTGTCTTGTTACCCTGTGGCTGCCACCTCTAAAGTAGTTCTCCCAGCAGATGTTTGCTGCAAAGCTAAAAGGCTTTCATTCCTGAATGAAATCCCTTGTGTCTCTTATATGGTACTGGCTTGGAAGATCTTCCATGAGGCTTTACCCAAGGCTAAACAGCAAATGACACTGGGTATTTTCTCCACTGTTCCTGACTCAGCTTTGATAAATGTGTTAATTGCTGTTGCAAACAGATCAGGTTGGAATGTCAGAGTGAGCACGCAGGCTGATCAGCTGTCTTGTGATTTTAGTGAGGTACTAGGGGCTGTTCTTCTACCTCCTTATAATGTTGAAATTGCTAAAATAGCTAGCAGTGTTAGAGGCATCAAAGACATTGTTATTGTCTATGACAACCAGACAGAATTTCCATTGAATACTACAACATTCCGTGGTACAAATGAGGATGTCCACTTCCATGTCCTCCTCATGTCCCAGATAATGCAAAAAGGGTCTCTGCAAATGCAAATGCCACACATCTACCGTTGGCTGAAATCCATGCATTTGGACAGAAAGTCCTTGTCTTTGGATGCAACAGCTGTTCAAAGAGTAAAATCTCAAGTCATTGATCTTTTGTCTGTAAAAGAATCTGAATCATACTTCACATGCCAGATCCTACCCATTATAGTCCTGAACAGTGAAGACAAGAACCAGCTGTCTGACATTCCAGTGATGTCCAAACATAGTCTATTCCAGAAAAATTCTGTCTATGTTGTCACAGGTGGTCTAACGGGGTTGGGGTTTGAGACAGTAAAGTTCATTGCTCAGAAAGGAGGAGGAAACATTGTCATTCTGTCTAGAAGAAATCCAGACCCCCAGATGCAACAAGAGTTAAGTCAAGTCAGTAGCCGTTGGGGTTCTGTCATTAAGTGTCTGCCGTGTGATGTTTCTGTATCTGAGCAAGTGGACCAGACAATTATTAAGATCGGAAAACTTTTCCCATCCAGTCCCATCAAAGGGGTATTTCACAGCGCAGTTGTCCTGCATGATGGGCTGATTGATCGTCTTGACAAAACTCTTTATGAGAAAGTCATGAGGCCAAAAGTGAATGGAGTGATTAACCTTCATCGTGCTACCATACAGTGCAATCTGGATTACTTTGTGTGCTATTCCTCCATCTCTGCCTTCATTGGCAATGCCTCACAAACTAATTATGGTGCGGCTAATACATTTCTGGATACTTTTTGTCACTACCGCAGAAATATTGGGCTTTCTGGACAGTCCATTAATTGGGGAGCTTTGAATCTTGGCCTTCTTCTGAACAAATTCCATTTCCAGAAATTTCTGGAGGCAAAGGGAATCATGCTTTTGGAGATTCCAGAAATCTATGAAAGTCTTGAACAGTGCCTCTTGATCAATAAACCTCAACAGGTTGTATGCAGGTTCAATTTTAAAAACAGCTGGAATAACATCCTTAGTCAGAACAAATCGCTGAGTGTACGCTTGTTTAAAATAGCACAGGAAGCCATTATTAAAGCTGAAGTGACCATGTCTAGACCTAAGCAAGCCATGACATCATCCTCACCACGTGATTATCTGAAGCTCATGATTAGTGAAATAGCTGGTGTTGAGATGGACGAGCTAATTGATGATGTTCATCTTTTCGATTTAGGCATTGACTCAATGTTAGCCATGACTCTGCAGAATATTCTCTTCAGTGAAAGAGGTGTGAATGTCCCTCTAGTGACTCTGCTGGATCCAAATAGCACACTGTCAATGCTCATCAAAATCCTGGAGCAGAGCAGTGTAGAAGAATATCAGATTGAAGATGAGAGCAATTCCACATACTTATAAAGGTGACTTGTAATTTCTCCTCATCAGTCTTTTAGTAGCCTCAAAAACAAATAAGATTTTTTTTTTTTTTTTTAATTCATGAACTTTTGAAGTACTTGATTAATCAATTAATCTAACTTTAGTAAATCTTTCTGAATAAGGTATTTGGCAGATGTTCCAAAGTGACTACATACAACCAAATTCTATTGGTTCTAGGTGGCATTTGTTCTGTATCCCTGCATCCTCAGTATTAACATCACATATAATTATGATAAATGAGGTTATGCAGAAAATTCAGACTGTTGACTTAACATTGGTTATTATTGTTTTACACTGTAAAAAGTGATAGCCTTAAATCGTTACCTTAAGGAGCTTTTCTTATTATCTGATTTAATCCATAAGAATTAGCTTTGTTGGTATAACTTTTTTTAGGTTGATTCAGTGATGTTAAATGATATTGAATTGAATCCATCTAGATATTACCATTTTTTCAGTGCAATTTATGTTTTGTTCATCAGATCACACTAGGTGAACTACAAAACTACAAACACACATTCATCATTTCTTTTCATTTTCTTAATAGTTTTCTTTATCTATTTTAATGTAACCTAATGTAAACCTAATCTCTATGAGTGGCAACATGCTGACATGCTTATTCAATTTAAGATTTTGAGATTTTTCTTCTAACTAAAGTTATCATGTTAAAGGTATTATTAAGTTGGGTCAGAGGTAACATCAACGTTCATATAAAATGTATGAAATAATTTTTAATTGATGAAGATATCTAGTAGTATCAGTACTTCCAAAATATGTTATTTTTTGTATTCTGAACATTGTTAAAAATACTGTCCTCTGTGATTAAAATAAGAAACAGTAAAAGATGAATGTTGATTGATTTATCAGTGCTTGCCCTTCCTGCATAGATTGAGACTTTCTTGGGTAAATACTATTATCTATTTTGCAAAGCAAATGTTGAATTAACATATGTCGATATGATATAATTTATCAGTAAAACTATAATGAAAGAATTAAGCAAAGGCACAGACATTGCCTACTTCAACTTTGCAAGATACATTAGAAAACGAGGTGGTTTGGTGTGATAGGCCATTTATTGATAAATAAAGATTGCAACAACCCCGTTATCCATGTCAAATCTTCATAAAATAAAGAAATGGAATGAATAAAGTCTTCTCTGTTCATTTAAAATTTTCATGTTCACTATATTTATTACACAGCTCTCTGGATACTCAATTCTGTGTGGTCAACCATAGCTTTCTGATGAACATAAATTGTCATAATTTAGAAAATAAAGCACTTTTCATAAACTGATTCTAGCCCTCTGATTTGAACTCTCTGTTTTAAGGGGCATGTCTGCTATGAGACTCAAGTGTAAACGCCCACTGCTGTGACTAACATTTTTGCATATGAAATAGCAAGTTTTAGCTAAGTATTACTCCCTCGAAAACTTTTAGCAGGTTTTTACTATTACAGCTCTCAAGTGTTGATTATAGCAGTATAAGATATATGACATTATACTTAGATCTTGGCTTGAAAGGTTGCATTGATGATCATTATAGCCGATCACAGAGAAGTTGTTGAGCACATGAAAGCAGTGATATTGTCATTACAACTCAATTTATGCACACTAATGAATGCTTTCATCATAACAGTGCAAACGCGATATAAAGAGTTTTGTTGAATAAAATGGGGCTTTTGGTGCAAGTCCAGAACTCAGTCACTGATAAATTTGCGCTGTTTGATTGACAGCTCCAGCGCACACTGTTTAATTGACAAAAGGGAGTGTTCTAAAAAAAAGGAGATATAAACCTGCAGTGTCTCCTATCAGAATTAATCGTGAAGAGATTAGAATAGTCACCTCCTATAAATATCTGGGAGCACTCTTGGACAATAAATTGAGATGGGCCACCATCAGTGAGATGATTTACAAAAAAGTACAGAGCTGTCTGTGTTTATTGAGGATACAGATCTTTTGGAGTTTGGGGAGAAATGCTTCATTCCTTTTATGAGTCTGTTGTCGCAGAGGTACTTTTCTATGCTTTTGTATGCCGGGGAAGTGGAATCAGGACCAGCGATACTAACAGACTGAATAAACTGATAAAGAAAACATGCTAAAAGTTCTGTTTTGGGAACTAGTCTTGACCCGCCGGAGGTGGTAAATTTTTGGGTGAAACTGCTCACCCTTTAAATGGTATCGTTGTTACACAGGAGAGCACATTTAGTAGGTCCTCTGTGTAAGGAGAGATATTTTAGGTCTTTTATTTTAGGTCTTTTATTCTTGTTTTCCCATTAATCTGTATTGTTACTACTATTTTAAGGCTATTATTGTTATTAAATTAACATTAGAACCTATTGTATCAATATTGTATTGTAGTTATTGTATAAAATTACATTAAGTAATTTTTACATAACCACACTTGCGACACCGACACATGCTTACGAGGATTGAGGACTCCTCAGTAAAAATGTTTTTAAAACAGATTACAAAACTAATTGTACTGCAAGGTGATCTATTCAAATTGTCAGTAGTGCTTGCTGTAAAAGAGACTCATCATTCTTATACAGTTGTTTAAGCCAAGATGAAAACAGCATTGTTGTTCACCAGCATTTTTTTATTTCCATAGTATACTCACAAAATATTAGATAACATTAATGTTAACAATACAATTACAAAATAATAGTAATAATATCACTAAAATCTCATAATTTCTGAGAGAACGTGCCTTTAATGCAGCGACGAGATGCCGAAAGTTAGTTTCACTTTCTGTTTTAAGTCATAAACCAATCGACTCAGCTAGATTTTTGCCCCTTACCCCAATTTCTCCCAGCATTGTACATTAACTTTCATTCTTTGGGCTTACTGAAGTGTGCATATAGGCCTTGTCACAGGTGAGGCTCCTTCTCCGCTTCCTCTGGATAATCAGAGGGAGCTCTCACCAGAATATTGACTGTTGCTTTTGGACTCCATTTCCCATAAGCCCTCATTCCTGGGACTGATTGCGCACACACATGCAGTTCATCACACACACGCTATTTAAGCAAGAGACACACACACACCACTATCGTGAAGTCTCGATTTGCTATGGTGGTCATTCCTGAGCATTTCTTTGTGGATTGTTATTCTGTGTTGATCTGTGTTTTCCTGTTGCCTGATTCTCTGCTGTCTGCCCCAACTATTGCCTGTTCTTTGGATTGTGATTGTACTCTGCCTGCCCTGACCCCTTTGTCTGTTTTTCTGGTCTGTGTATGTTTGCTGCCTGCCTCAACCTAAACCTGCCCGTTTACGATTCAGTTTTGTCTCCGCTATTGCTATTGCTGTGTTACGACCCTGTACTGTTTGACTCTGGTTATAATAAAACTGCAGATGGATCCTCACTCCACTGACTCTGCATTATAAACCTAGCCTATAACAGGCTGTATGACAGGAAAGTGCACTGTGCATTTAAAGGATTAGTTCACTTTAAAATGAAAATTAGCCCAACCTTTACACACCCTCCTGCCATCCTAGGTAAATATGACATTCTTGTTTCTGACGAAGACAATCGGTGAAATATGAATAAATATCCTGATGCATCTGAGCTTTATAATGGCAGTAATAGGGTTTAACGAGTATGAGGTGAACAAAGTGCTTCCATCCACATCCATCCGTCATAAATGTGTACTCCACATGGCTCCGGGGGGTTAATAAAGGCCTTCTGAAGCGAAGCGATGCGTTTGTTCAGCTCAAACTCACTGAACCCTATCACTGCCATTATAAAGCTCGGATATTTATAATAGCAGGATATTTATTAATATTTCTCAGATTTGTCTTCATCAGAAACAAGAAAGTCATATTCACCTGTGAGTAAAGGTTGGGCTAATTTTCATTTCAAAGTGAACTAATCCTTTAAGCGTGTGGTAGATTTTCCCCTACGCACCTGACTTAAGTTTACCTGTTTACCTGATCTTTCAGAGCGTCTCCAAATCGAAATTCAATAATATACCGGTCAACGTCTTGACCCCTAACTTGCTGCGCAGCAATAACCAGATATACTCCAGACTATGCCTTAGAATATGCTTTATTCACGGCCAGAGGACCTCATATCAATCACAGAGAATCCCATCAGCAAGAAGAATACAACAGTTTATATAGGATAGGAGCATGGCAAAGCATTCTACAATATGATTGGTTCTTCATATGTCAAACCCTCCTGTTACTAGGTAAAGCAAGATCTGCCCAAATTATGTGTTTATTAGTTCGTTGGTTACTCAATATCATGGGGCTATTATATTTAGATAGTTGTTTAGCTGTCCCTAAGTGTTTTTCCACTTTTCTTGTATTTGGACATGTTCAGACACACACTGACTTAGGCCCATGCAAGCTTTGAGGACATTTAGGTTTCAAAAGCATATAAATGTTATTCCTGCAAGGAAAATAAATGTTAGTTATGATTAATTTAAAAATTCCATCACAGTATCCCCCCTCTGATCGTCTCTTACACGATCAAAACAAATTTTTTCATGCTTACATAGTTTACATTTCCTGACTGATTCATCTCATTATAAGTCACTGCTAAATTATACTTGAATACCACCTGATATCCCTCACAATTTTTCATATTTCATATTCCTTCCATCAGCATCCCAAGCTGGAATGAAAATACAACCAATTTTCCCAGTTTTACCACTTACACATACCATTTCCTGAACATTCTATCTTTCAACAATCTAATTTTATCTTAGTAAAAAACTAAACATTCCTTAGTACATTGCCTTTTATCTTTGGTAGACCTTGAGTCGAGTTTTAGTATCATCTTTTGCTGGATCTTGATCACATTGATCTATTAGGAAATGAACAGGCTGATATTACTGCAAAGGAAGTTATCAATTTGTGTACAGAATGTCAAATCCTTCCCTCAATCCTACTCTGATTCATTACTTATTAAACAAATGTCAAGAAGAATAGAACTCATACACTAACAAAAAATTACAACTTCAGTTGTCATTTAAGACATTCCCATGCAAAAATTAAGATTCAGCTTTGTGTTTTCTGCACTCTTAACCACTTTCTTAACCTTATTGTGTTAGCTTTTAATGCTAGCAGGCGATGGGCTTACTTAGTAAGTTCTATTTTAAGGTCCTGCGTAATAACCAGGTCTAACCAGAATTTTTTCCTAATATCATTAATTATCATTAAAAGTCCCCTGAAGTCAATAATTTTATCCCTTAATACTCATCTTTGATCACCAAAATGACATATTTAAACATTTTGTCCTGTGAAAAAAAAAAAAAAAAAATCTTCAAGCCTTAAAATAGTTTGAATGTAACTCTACACCCTTTCTTCATTTAGTATACACAGAACCATGAATATGCAAGCTCCAAGCAAAAGCTCAGAGATCCACTAGGTCAACTTTTACTCAAGTTACTATAGTAAACACTGCATAACATGACAAACCAGGGCCCAGATCAGGACGCAGACAAACTGGCTAAACCGACCGTCTGCTAGCCGCCTCACGTCACAGAACTCAAATAATTCACAGCACATAGAAACTCTTTCACCTAGATATTATCACATAGAGACTGTGTCTGTACCTCGAACTAGTAAATACAAAAAACTTCCGAAACCTTTTAAGATAAAATTTAAAAATTTAATTGTTGTTCAAAAAATGAAAATCACAGATAAATCAGATAAACAAATGATAAAGCTTGGGTTACTGAATATTAGATCTATTTCTTCAAAAGCACTTATTGTAAATGAAATTATCACAGACAATAAACTAGACTTGCTGTGTTTGACAGAAACCTGGCTAAAACCAGACGATTACATTACTTTAAATGAATCTAGTCCTCAAGGTTATGATTATCGACACAATCCTCGACAGAAAGGCAAAGGGGGAGGTGTTGCTGTAATTTATAGTAATATATTCAGAATCATTCAAAAGAATTTCAAATATAATTCCTTTGAAGTGATGGTGCTTTATGTAACATTATGTAAGTTGACATTTGTGCTGGCTACTGTATACAGGCCACCAGGGCACCATAATGACTTTATCAAAGAATTTGCTGATTTTATATCAGAGTTAGTACTGGCTGCGGATAAAGTCCTTGTTGTTGGTGATTTTAATATCCATGTAGATAATAATAAAGACGCATTTGGATTGGCATTTGCAGACATTTTAAACTCTATTGGAGTTAGACAACACGTGTCAGGACCCACTCATTGTCGTAATCATACCTTAGATCTAATACTATCGCATGGAATTGATATTGATGCTGTTGAAATTCTACAGCAGAGCGATGATATATCAGATCATTATTTAGTCTCGTGTATAATACAATTAGCCAAGGCTACAAAACCACCACCCAGCCATAAATATTGTAGAACCATCACGTCTACCACTAAAGATTGCTTTATAAATAATCTCCCCGAGCAGTTTCATCGCCTTAGTATACCTGACAACTTAGAAGAACTCGATGCTGCAACAGAAACTATTGGCTCTCTCTTTTCCAGCACATTAGATGCAGTCGCTCCTTTACGTCTAAAGAAGATTAAGGAAACTAATCCAACGCCGTGGTATGATGAGCACACTCGGGCTCTAAAACGAGCTGTTAGAAAAACTGAACGTAGTTGGAAGAAAACAAAACTAGAAGTTTTTCGCCTTTCGTGGAAAGAAAAAATGATTGAGTACAGAACGGCTATAAGAAATGCTAGATCTACTTATTTTTCAAATCTCTTAATAGAAAACAAACATAATCCTAGGTATTTATTTGACACAGTGGCTAAATTAACTAGAAACAGAGATTCAACTGCTGACATTTCCATAGAGCACAGCAGTAATGACTTTATGAACTTCTTTACTTGCAAGATTGATAATATTAGAGAGAAAATTAAAAACATGCAACCGTCCACAGTTTCGCTTCAGACAGTGCACTGTAGTGTCCCTGAGGTAAAACTAGAATCATTCGCCGCTATAGGAGAGGAAGAATTATCTAAACTTATCAAATCATCAAAATCAACGACATGTATGTTAGACCCAATGCCGACTAAACTACTGAAAGAAATGCTTCCAGAGGTCGTAGGTCCACTTCTTGATATAATTAATTCATCCTTAACACTAGGATACGTGCCAAAAACCTTTAAGCAGGCTATTATTAAACCTCTTATTAAAAAACCTCAACTAGATCCGAGAGATTTAGTAAATTACAGGCCAATCTCGAATCTACCTTTTCTGTCAAAGATACTAGAAAAGGCAGTTTCAACACAACTGTGCTCCTTTTTAGAAAGAAATGGAATCTGTGAGGATTTCCAGTCAGGATTTAGACCATACCATAGTACTGAGACTGCTCTCGTTAGAGTTACAAACGATGTACTCTTATCATCCGATCGTGGCTGTATTTCTCTATTAGTGTTATTAGATCTCAGTGCTGCTTTTGACACTATCGATCACAACATTCTTTTAAAAAGACTTGAAAACTATATTGGCATTTGTGGAATTGCTTTGGCATGGTTCAAATCGTACTTATCTGACCGTTATCAGTCTGTAGTAGTTAATGAAGAGATGTCGTATCGATCACAAGTTCAATATGGAGTACCACAAGGCTCAGTACTAGGACCGTTGCTTTTCACTCTGTACATGCTGCCCTTAGGAGAGATAATTAGGAAGCATGGTGTTAGTTTTCACTGCTACGCTGATGATACTCAGCTCTATATTTCCTCGCGCCCTGACGAAACCTACAAATTCACAAAACTAACAGAATGCATAGCTGACATTAAAAACTGGATGACAAGAAATTTCTTATTATTAAATTCAGAAAAAACTGATATCCTAATCTTTGGACCAAAAACTTCCTCACGAAAAAAACCTTGAATACTCTCTAACACTTGACGGGTGCTCCATTAAACCTTCGTCCTCAGTTAGGAACCTGGGTGTGCTCTTCGATACCAATCTTTCATTTGAAAGTCATGTTTCTAGTATCTGTAAAACCGCCTTCTTCCATCTAAAAAATATATCTAAATTACGACATATGCTCTCAATGACAAATGCGGAACAGTTGGTTCATGCATTCATGACCTCAAGACTAGATTATTGTAACGCTCTACTGGGTGGTTGTTCTGCTCGGCTTTTAAACAGACTACAGTTGGTCCAAAATGCGGCAGCTAGAGTTCTTACTAGAACCAGAAAGTATGACCATATTAGCCCAGTTCTGTCAACATTACATTGGCTCCCTATTAAACATCGTATAGATTTTAAACTCTTGCTACTTACTTATAAAGCTCTAAATGGTTTAGCTCCCCAGTACCTAAGTGAGCTCTTAATGCATTACAGTCCTTCACGTTTATTGCGATCTCAGAATTCAGGCCAGTTGATAATACCCAGAATATCAAAATCAACTGAAGGCGGCAGATCCTTTTCCTATTTAGCACCTAAACTCTGGAACAATCTTCCTAGCATTGTTCGGGAAGCAGACACACTCTGTCAGTTTAAATCTAGACTAAAAACACATCTCTTTGCTCTTGCATACACATAACACATTATCAATACATTAACATTTTTCAAATCCGTTAAAGGATTGTTACGCTGCAATAATTAGGTCGGCCGGAACCGAGAACATTTCCTATAACACTAGATATACCTGTACATCAGAATAAGAATGGCATCTACGCTAATATCTGTCTCTCTGCTTATCCTGAGGTTTGCCGGGTGCTGGATCCAGGCCGTATCCAGATCAGATGGAGAACCTGTGTCTGGACCTGACTACAACGTAGCCCAGGAGACAATGGGCCTACAGATCCAGTTCTGGCTGCATCTATAATTCAGATTTTTAATCCCCGTATCCGCTTACATATATTTATATATAATCTATTTTTAATCTCTATAATAAAAATTTATAATTCAGATTTGATCTCCATATCCATTTACATATATTATATATATCTTCCAAGGGGTTTTTTCCCTCCTAGGACTTTTTTTCCCAGTGTTAGCACGCTGGGTTTTTCTCCTAGGGGGTTTTTTCCACCCCTGGGAGTCAGCCGACATTGGCTTAATGTAGCACCATCTTGTATATGTTACATATTACCACGCTTGTTTGTACAGCTTATTTTTAACCACTTCCCTTTTTTCTGTGCTTCTAATATGTAAAGCTGCTTTGAAACAATTACCAATTGTAAAAGCGCTATATAAATAAATTTGACTTGACTTGACTTGACTTCAAATCGTGTAAGTCAAATCGAAAACAAATATTCTGTTTATATAATCTGTATGAAAAGAGAGCCATGTCAGAAGTCCGTGATTCAGCTCATTATCCGCTAATGCGGCCACGCCCACGGAGCTAGCGCTATTCAGAGGTAAATTCTGAGGCAATACATGCATACATCGTCTCAATCGTGTATTTATTATCTTGAAAAGTGTTTATCTTGATGTTAAAGCCACGGTTAGCAATCTCTAGAAGACATGCCATTAGTTTCTGGTTCTTCTTCTTCTTTATATGGATTTGTGGCCTAAAGGTGCACAGAGCGCCCTCCGGCTGCAAGTATGAATTGAAAACACAGTATCCAGCACTCATAGTGATGACAATAAATATAGAATAAATATTACTCCTCTATATAGAAAATTGACATAAACATATAAGAATCCATCAATATTTCTCCAAATGTGCATGCTTTTAAGCTAAAATGTTATATGAAATGCCATAGAGGTAACATAATTGTTCAGACACTTTGCATCACAGAAATACATTATGTTTTAATGAATATAATAGAATACCATTATTTTAAACAGGATTACAGAGGGTTTTTTCACAGCCTACCTGACTGAAAGGCCTCATTAATATGCAAGTCATTTCAGGTCATTATTATGTGATTCTTTTGTCTTCTCAGGTGTAAATGACCCATTATTCATGATGATTCACACCTCCACGCATACTGTGTTTCTTGACAAAAAGTGTCTTACAAAAACTAAATCAATATATTGTTTTATATGCAGGAGTAGGTAGCATAATTTTTACATAATTCTGAAGCAAAAACTCTAGTCTACAACCTCCAATACCCAGAAGTCTTATGAACACAGATTTAATATACTTTTTTTGGCCTTATTTCAGTGACTTAAGTTTTTTGTTTTTTCAATAACCACGCATAATCGTTATTCCTTCAAAAACACAAACATGTACATACATGTTCCTCACATACTTCTCTAGACCCCAAATCAGCCTCAGACTCCAGAGGGTTAATGTCTCTGTATGTAACCCTCATTCCCTGAAGGAGGGAACGGAGACGTACGTCAGTAGTGACCGACGAATTGGGATATCACTAGAGAGCCCTATCAGTTTCGAGTAAACTACAACAAGCCAATGGAATTGACGTGCGATATTTGCATAATGCGCACCGCCCCCGCCAGGTGGTATAAATAAGGTAGCAGATGCAGTCGCACTCTGTTTTTCGCTGAGGAGACAACCTAGGTCTGCACTGCAGCGAGGGCACAGGAACTGTGGCGACGGGATGTACGTCTCCGTCCCCTCCTTCAGGGAACGAGGGTTACATTCGACGTAAGTCAGTAGTGACCGACGAATTGGGATCCCAAATAAAACACCACAGTTACAGACCCTTTCCAGCGCCCAGCGCAAGCTCTAGCCAGCCGGCACACCAGGGGGGCGAGCTTACACTGAGAGAGTCTACTGCTGTTCCACAAGAACCACTACAGTAAGACTTAGACAACATTGGGGAAGCGAATCCGTAGGGGACGCTGCCGAGGCCACACTCTACCCTGCAGGGGAGGAATTTATGTGGAAATACACATATGGACTGACCGGGTATGGCTCCAGCCTAGAGATGGGGGAGACTCATCTGTCAGGTGACAGCAGAGCTGGCTCTGCTAAGGGAAAGACACGGGCTTACCATGGGGAGTTGACCATGGACAATACACATATAAGAACAAACTCACGTGGAGGGGTCACAACATTTGGCACCCAGTCGTATATCAACATTGGTGACGGACGTTTGGCCTGGCATCAGACACTCCGCAATGTCCGAGCCTCAAGGGGAGGTGGAGGAACTCGACAGGGTTCGCCAAGCGGGAAACTCACTGGAGTAATGGATGCACATATCTGGCCCAGGGGGATTCCAGGGAGTTCTATCCACATACAGGCGCAGAGCGCGGACGGGACAGAGCAAAGCCAGGGCTGGGTCTGCCTCCTCCAAAGGCAACACTTGCAGGTTCACTACCTGATCTCTGAAGGGAGTGGTAGGAACCTTGGGCACATATCCAGGTCGGGGTCTGAGAATAACATGAGTCACCGGGCCCGAATTCCAGGCACGATTTGTCTACCGAAAATGTGTGCAGGTCCCCTACCCTCTTCACCGAGGCCAATGCAACCAGGAGGATGGTCTTAAGGGACAGTACATTCACGAACACCATTCGACGAACAGGTTCCACTTCAACGCATAGAGGTTCCTAGTGGAAGTGATAGTGTCTACAACTGGGGGAGATCACTTAGAACCTCCGTGTCCCGTCCAGGGACCACACATGGAGACCACAGGTCGGGACGCGGGTGCCAGAGGGTGCCCTGTCTCTGAGTCAGAAGGTCCTTCCTCAGAGGAATGGGCCAAGGAGGTGCTGTCGCGAGGAGCATCAGATCCGAAAACCAGGTCCGAGTGGACCAATACAGAATCACTAACAAGACCTGCTCCTCATCCTCCCTGACTTTGCACAGGAGCTGTGTGAGAAGGCTCACTGGGGGAAACGCATATTTGCGTAGGCCCCGGGGCCAGCTGTGTGCCAGAGCCCTCGGTCAGGGAATAGAACAACTGGCAGTGGGCAGTGTCCGGGGAGGCAAACAGATCTATCTGTGCGGCCCCAAAGTGCTGCCAAATCAACTGGACCACCTGGGGATGGAGTCTCCATTCGCCCAGAAGTGGAGGCTGCCGTGAGAGTTCGTCGGCTGCATGGTTGAGCACGGCTGGTACATGAATGGCATGAAGCGACCTCAGATGCTTCTGACTCCATAGCAAGAGATGGCAGGCAAGTTGCGACATGCGGCGGGAGCATCGACCACCCTGATGGTTGATGTACGCAATGGCCGCAGTGGTGTCTGAGCGGACCAGTACGTGCTTGTCTGTCAACAGCTCATTGAACTGCAGCATGAACTGGCAACTGATATGCCAATGCAGTTCAGGCCCTGTCCACAGACCTGATACTGCATGCCTGTTGTACGTGGCTCCCCACCCCGTAGCAGAAGCATCTGTGTAGACCACAGCATGCCTGGAGACTTGTTCGAGGGGAACTCCAGCCTGCAGGAATGAAGGGTCCGACCACTGAGTGAGGGTGTGACGGCAGTTCGGTGTCACGGGGACATGGAACGTACCTCGCTGCCACGCCCATCTCGGGACCCCTCCATGAAGCCAGTGTTGAAGCGGCCTCATATGAAGCAATCCGAGCGCCGTGACTGTGGCTGCGGATGCCATATGCCCCAGGAGCCTCTGAAAAAGTTTCAGTGGGGCCGCTGTCCTGCACTTGAGCATACTCAGGCAGTTCAACACTGACTGGCCGCGCTCCTCTGTGAGGCACGCTGTCTGGGCGACCGAGTCCAGTTCCATACTGAGATTCTCTGCCCAGGGGTGAGTTTGCTCTTGTCCCAGTTGACCCGAAGACCCAACCGACTGAGGTGAGCTAACACTGTGTTCACACAACTGCTCCCGCGAGCTGCCCAGAATGAGCCAGTCATCGAGGTAGTTGAGAATGCGAACAACCTGTTCCTTGAGCGGAACAATGGCCGCCTCTGCAACCTTCATAAAGACAGGGCCAGCCCGAAGGGTAGGACTTTGTACTGATATGCCTGACCCTTGAACGCAAACCGTAGAAAAGGTCTGTGTCAAGGCAGAATCGAGACATGAAAGTACACATCCTTCAGGTCAATCGCTGCAAACCAATCCTGGGGACAGATGCATTTGAAAACGCGCTTCTGCGTAAGCATCTTGAACGGCAGCCTGTGAAGGGACCGGTTAAGGACACGCAGATCCAGGATTGGCCGTAACCCACCGCCCCTCTTGGGTACAATGAAGTAGGGGCTATAAAACCCTGACTCCATATCGGCTGGAGGGACTGGCTCGATTACATCCTTCGCCAGGAGGACAGCAATCTCCGCCCGGAGAACAGGTGCATTGTCTAGGGACACGTGAGTGTAGTGGACATCCCTGAACACCAGAGAAGGCTGGGCGAACTGAATCGCATAGCTGAGTCTGATGGTACAAATGAGCGTGTAACACAGTTCACGTTCGTTTATGGGAAGGAAGAGGACAGGGACGGCGAACAACTGCTGACTGAGCTTTTATTAAAACGAATGTTCAACAGAAAGGCCGTGCAGACGCACGATAACAGCAACACAAATAATCCACAAAGGGCTTCACTCCAAGTAGTTCGTTGGGTCTCAGTCAGCAGTTCCCCTCTCTCTCACACACTCCTGCTTCTCACGGTGTCTTATCCTATCTCTGCGCCAATCACTAGAACGAGAAACAGGTGTTCCAACAACTCGCTGCGGTCTTGTCAATTTGGGGACGCACCTGCCCATGCCCCAAGTGGAAGCCCAGATACCTTACCTCCACGCGCCCAATTGCACACTTCTTCGGGTTGGCCATGAGCCCAGCTCCTCTCAGCGATCTCAGGACGGCCCTTAAATGCTGCATATGCCGCTGCCAGTCATTACTATAGATAATAATATCATCTAGATAGGCAGCCGCATATGCACCATGGGGCCGGATGAGTCGCTGAAAGGTAGCCAGTGCCCCGAACAGCCCGAACGGAAGCGTAACGAATTGGTGTAATCCGAACGGCGTCGTGAAAGCAGACTTTTCTTTGGATAATGGAGACAAGGGGATCTGCCAATATCCTTTCGTTAAGTCCAGTGTCGAAAAAAATCGAGCCGCACCTAGCCGGTCAAGCAATTCGTCCACCTGTGGCATTGGATACGCGTCGAATTTCGACACTGCATTCACCCTGCGATAGTCCACGCAGAAACGAACAGAGCCGTCTGTTTTGGGGACCAAAACTATCGGGCTCGCCCAGTTACTGCTGGACTCTTCTATTACTCCCATCTTAAGCATTGCCTCTAATTCGTCCTGAACTACCCTTTTTTTGTGCTCAGGTAATCTATACGGCCGGCTGCGAATAACCACGCCCGGCTCCGTCTCGATATGGTGCTGAATGAGGTTGGTACGCCCCGGCAGGGGAGAGAACACGTCTGCAAACTCTGCTTGCAGTTTAGACAAATCAGTGAGCTGGGAGGGCGAGAGGTGATCTCCTCCTGGGGTCAGAGCGAGGGATTGAGTTTTTACATTCGCCTCTGGCCCGAGATCATCCTCCCCGCTAATCACCGTTGCCAGCATCACTGATTCTGCCTCACTCCATTTTTTAAGGAGATTGAGGTGATAAATTTGACGTGCCCCCCTCCTGTCAGACCGTACCACCTCATAATCGAGCTCGCCCACTTGCCGTGTAACCTCAAAGGGTCCTTGCCACTTTGCAAGTAATTTAGAACTTGAAGTAGGGAGCAATACAAGTACTTTCTCTCCCAGTGCAAATTTGCGTAGATTAGACCGTCTGTTATACAGCTGGCTCTGTTCGTGCTGGGCTTGTAACAAATTCTCCATTGACAGCCGCCCCAAAGTGTGGAGTTTTGCTCTCAAGTCCAGCACATACTGAATTTCGTTTTTGGCCTGAGATGGTCCGTCCTCCCAAGCTTCCCTCAGGACATCCAGCACCCCGCGGGGCTGGCATCCAAAGAGAAGCTCGAAGGGGGAAACCCCCGTGGAGGCTTGCGGGACCTCTCGCACTGCGAATAACAGAGGTTCCAACCGTCTTCCTGAACGAATTTACGAATCATGGATTTAAGCGTGCGATTAAAACGTTCGACCAGCCCGTCCGTTTGTGGGTGAAAGACGCTGGTACGAATCGATTTAATGCCCAATCATTCGTACAATTCGCGTAAAGTGTGTGACATAAACGCCGTGCCTTGGTCAGTGAGGATTTCTTTTGGAATCCCCACTCGGGAGATTAGGCGAAACAGTGCATCCGCAACACTCTTAGCGGAAATGTTGCGGAGAGCCACTGCTTCAGGATATTGCGTTGCATAATCAACAACGACCAATGCAAAGCGATGTCCCCGTGCTGATCGTTCCAATGGCCCGATGAGGTCCATACCAATTCTTTCGAAGGGGATCTGCATTAATGGGAGTGGGCGCAATGGCGCTTTTGGGGTGGCCGGTGGGTTTACCAACTGACATTCACGACAAGACGCGCACCACCTGCGTACATTCTCGTGAATGCTTGGCCAGAAAAATCGGGTCATGAGACGATTTAGTGTCGCTGCCTGTCCTAAATGCCCCGCCATCGGATTAGAATGAGCTGCGTGGAAAAGCATTTCCCTGCGGCTCTTTGGAACTAATAACTGGGTTGTATCCTCTTTTGTCTGAGTGTCTTGGGTCACTCGGTAAAACCTATCTTTTATAACCGCAAAATACGGATAAGCAAGCGGATGCCCAGGCTGGAGAGGCTGACCATCAATCACACAGACCTTTTCAAATGCATGTTTTAGCGTCTCATCCTGAGACTGCTCCAGGGGAAAATCATCGCATTCCGGAAGAATTAGTCTTCCGGCTTCACTCTGTTCCTCTGCAGCAGCGCTCCCCGGTCCCTGTTCAGTCTCTCCTACCTGCACTCGCGCTTGCTTACCCTGCGTTCTCTTTTCCCAAGAGGCATCCGAGCATAAACATCCCAATAATTGACTGAACGCAGGCCAATTTGTTCCCAAAATTATCGGATGCCGGAGGTGCGGGTTAACTGCAACCTCCACACTATGCTTTTGTCCCCTGAATTTAATTATGACGGGCATTACAGGATATCTCGCCACATCCCCGTGCACACACCGAACTCCAACCAAGCGGCCTGTATCCAATGCCCCAGATGAAATCAGGCTTTGATGGACAGAGGTTTGGTTACAGCCCGAGTCCACCAAAGCCTGATATGTACCCCCCTTGATACTCACGGGTATTTGGTACTCGCCAGCTTGACCAGGGGCAGCTTGTGGATCGTCGGGGACCCGGATCATCGTCCTAACTTCCATAACCGGACATTTATCCACAAAATGATCCGGGTCCCCACACCGCCAACAAGCCGGCCCAGACCTGCCCGCCGCTCCTGTGGCAGTGAGTGGGTTAAATGGCTGACGTGGAGAAAGGAGAGAAGCAGGAGTGGGGTCCGTCCCGGCAGCAGGGAGTCCCGCCCCCCTGGGGAAGCGTTGACGATGTTGTTCCGGGGTCCGGCCGACCCGCTGGATGATGGCCCGCCGTAGGTCGTCATACACCAGGAGGTTCTGGACTGGCAGCTGCTGTGCCGCCACCTGCGACTCTCCCGAGAGGAGCGGGACCAGCCTCATAGACCACTGATCCCGCGGCCATTCACTCGCTTCAGCGGATCTCTCAAAGAGCTCGAGGAAAACTTCTGGATCGTCCAGGGGGCCCATCTTGTTCAGGGGCAGGTGGACAGGCACAGCTGGCTGCCCGCTGGGCTCCCGAGAAACCTCCCGGTGAATCCAGCTCCGGAACGCCTCGCGGTCCTCCTGCTGGGTCTGAAGGATGGTTTTCCAGCACCGTTCCTGATCTTTGCGCAGATCCTGCAGGGCCTGGTGTTGTACACGGTGCAGGACTGCGAGGGACGCGATGACGTCCGCAAATGGTGGGGAGGATGATGTTTGCATGGCGGCGTACTCCCGTCTTCCTTCCCGGGTTTTGGCACCAGTGTAACACAGTTCACGTTCGTTTATGGGAAGGAAGAGGACAGGGACGGCGAACAACTGCTGACTGAGCTTTTATTAAAACGAATGTTCAACAGAAAGGGCGTGCAGACGCACGATAACAGCAACACAAATAATCCACAAAGGGCTTCACTCCAGGTTCGGTAAACACAATCCACAAAGGGCTTCACTCCAAGTAGTTTGTTGGGTCTCAGTCAGCAGTTCCCCTCTCTCTCACACACTCCTGCTTCTCACGCCGTCTTATCCTGTCTCCGCGCCAATCACTAGAACGAGAAACAGGTGTTCATGATTTGCATCCAACTCACTCACTTACCAAGCGTCTCCCGCTATTCTCTCCGGTTGCAGACCTCGCTGAACCACTCCCCCCTCGCCACAGAGTGCTATCCAGGCTTCCAGACACCGAGCCAGCGGGACCAAAGGCACCACAGATGTACAGATGTATTCACAGATGTGAATTCGCACAAATTCCTCCCGGCCGTCATCCGGGGTGGGAGAGATGCGGGCATCATCTCCCAAAGAACTGAATCCCTCTCCTCCAGGTCGCCCGTCTCAGGACTGCTTCCTTGATCTCTTGCCACCTGGCTTGGCTGGGTTCTGAGCGGGCTGGGTGCTGCATCCGCGACCGGCTCCCTGCTGTCTGGCGGGTGTAGGCTGCTGCTTGGCCAAGTTAGCAGGGGTGGAGGACGACACAGGCGAGCGCCCTCGGCGCTGAGCAGGCTGAGGCTGTGTGGCCGGCAGTGGGGTGGAGGCAGCAGCGGACCGACAGGGCAGCACGTTTGATTGCCTCTGCCTGCTTCTGTGCAGCCGAGAACTTCTGTGCAATGCTCTTGACCGCATCGCCAAATAGGCCGACCTGAGATATGGGGGAGTCCAGGAACCGATATTTATCGGTCTACCTCATATCAGCCAAGGTCAACCAAAGGTGGCGTTGCTGGACTACAAGAGTAGCCATCACCTGACCAACGGAAGCGGTGCTTAGCGGGGAAGCCTTGACCGTTATCCTCAGATCACACTGCCTACACGCCGATGCACCGTCACCCCGGCCGAAGCCAGAGAACACGGCCACATGGGGCATAGGGGAGGGGACCCCCGCTCTGAGAACCAAGGCACAAGAGTCTGGATCTCAACACTGAGATGTGAACATGAACTCCACAAAAGCTGCTTCAGCATGCTGAATGCCCAGGCATGTGATGCAGCAATTGTGACCGTCAGCGGGGACCAGGAAATGACCACATCCAGTAACACACAGATAAAATGACATCTTGAAAAAGACGCAGGGTTCATCTGTGAAGCTCTTTTAGAAGGGGAAATTCAGCTCTGATCTCTGTGCCGAAGCACACAGGCAACAGCCGCAATGTGATCAGGTACACCACTCCCTGACCACATACACAGAGGAAACAGCCCAAATCGCAACCGTCAAATGAAACGCACAGGCAAAACAATGCTGTAAGAACAGCAGTTGAGAACTAAAAACAGCTACTGTGATTTCATTTGTGTTGATAAGATTTATTTGTTTTTGATTTTCTTTTATGAGCTGAGGTAACACGGATGAAGGATCTGTTGTGGTGGTGGTGCTACTTCAACGTTTGCCGTGTGACACTTTTGAAGGGTATGGGTGTGTGATCCGAGTTCACGGTGGGGTGTGTGGATGTGTGCTTTTGAATAACTAACGCTGGTGATCACTCCTGTGGGTAACCTCAGCTCTGTAGGTTGGTGTATTTTGTTTTTGTTTATTTTGAGTTGTGTAAATTGGTTTTGTGTTTAATGTGTTTTCCTGTGGTTGTGTTTTTCTTTGTTTATTATTTGAATCAGTTATCAGTCACTGCATCTCTAACAGTGAGGATATTATTTTCTTTTTGTTGTAAAGTCGTTTTTGTAATTCGGTATAATTTGAGTTTATGTGATTTGTGTGTATTTATGCCTTTTATGTAATTTGTTTTGTGTATTTTTGTCTATTGTTGAAGTGTCGTTGGAGAGAGCTGCCAGGAGAGGCCTGTATCAAGGCTATTTTAAGTCATTTTTCTATCTTGTTGAATTTGTACTTTTAAATGATACCAACGTTTCCTGCCTACCTTTTTAATAAGAGAAGCTAACCTGTGTGACCTAATAACAAACTTTGGGGTTTATTTACCTGGGTGAAACCCTCCCAGATGGCATAGCAGAATTTTCTACAAGTAGATGAACTTGGGCTTAGTATGTTTACACAAGTATGTTTGTTTGTTCCCGGAATTTCGGTGATAAATGTTTTGTAAACAAGTCCCAGTTCAACACTGGATTTGCAGATCGCAGGCGGTGAGTAAAACTGCATCAACTGTCTGTTTTGTTGGAAATCGACGTGCAAGTGCCTATAATGTAAACGACACAAACGTTTTTGTTGCTTTTTTGTTTATAATGAAAATGAATCAGAAACACAAGAGAATCTTTTGAAAGTGAATCATATCATAGGACGAGCTGAAACTGAACTACGGACAGACACCGTGTCTGAGCTGCTTTAGCATACAAGATTCTGCTCATATAAAAGCTTGATGATAGTGATATTCTTCATGATGATAATAATAATCTTACCTTATGTTCTCAATGAGCTGGAGGATGGCTGTGGACATCATAGATGATGTGTTAATGGAGAAAGGAATGGAGCTCCAATGCAGAGCATCAGTGTGAAACATGTTTCTGACAGTAGATTCATTACATTTACGTTTACATTTAGTCATTTAGCAGATGCTTTTATCCAAAGCGACTTACAAATGAGAAGAATCAATCAAATCAACAGTACGTAAGTGCTGTGTGAAATCACAGTTATGACAATAACGTGCTCGTAGCAAGTCATTAGCTGTAAGAGCTGATGTGGGAGGGAGGGAAGGAGGGCAAAGAAGAGAAGAGAAGGTTTTGAAAAGTGTGCAGGAATCAGTGGAATTGTTAATTTTAGTGTGATAGTGTGTGGTTTTAGCATTAGAGACATCAGTAGAGAAAGAAGAAAGGAGTGACTGATATAAGCTAAGGTCAGTAGGATCTTTAGATTTGCGCCACTTCCTCTCTGCAGCCCTGAGTCTAGACTGATGCTCACGGAGAGCATCAGAGAGCCAGGGGGCAGAGGGGGTGGCGTGGGCTGGTCTGGTTAAAAGGGGGCAGAAGTCATCTAAGCAAGATGTTAGAGTGGTGCAAAGAGTGTCAGTAGCATTGTTAGTGTCCAGTGATGAGAACTAGTTAGGGGGAGGAAGTGTGGATGAGACCAAAGAGGATAGGTGGGATGGTGAGAGGGAGCTTAGGTTTCGCCAAAAAGTAATGTGGTGGAGTGTGTGTTGAGTAAGGGGTCAGGTTGAGATTAAAAGTGATGAGAAAGTGATCTGAGGTATGTAGTGGAGTAACCAGTGTATTGTCGGTGGAGCCACAGCGTGTGTAGATGAGGTCCAATTGGTTACCTGATTTGTGGGTAGCTGAGGTGGTCACTCGCTTGAGATCAAATGAGGCAAGCAGAGTGTGGAAGTCAGCAGCCTGCGGTTTGTCTAGATGGATGTTGAAATGGATGTTGGATCTCTCCAAGTACTAGCAGAGGAGTACCATCCTCAGGGAAGGATGAGACTAACACATCTAACTCCTCCAAGAAGTTACCTAGCTGACCTGGGGGACAATAAACAACTACAACATGGATTTTAGCAGGGTAGGTGATGGTAATTGCATGCAATTCAAATGAGCCATTGTCACAGAGAGATGGTAAAGAATTGAACTTCCATTCACTGGACATAAGCAAACCAGTACCAACACCCCTCCCAATCTGGCATAAGGTGTGAGAGAAAGTGAAATTAGAGGAGAGGGCTGCTGGTGTGGCAGTGTCCTCTGGTTTGATCCATATCTCAGTCAGAGCCATGAGGTAATGAAGTCTGCTTTGTTTACAGCAGATTGACAATTCCAGAGCCCAACAGAAATAGAAAATAATGTACTAGATGACATGGGTAAAGTACGCAGGTTGTTATGGTTGCACTGCCTCCAATGTGTAGCACACGATTTACGAGTGTTAGTAATAGTGGGAATTTGAAAGCACATATCTAAAACAGGTCAGAAGACAGACAAACACTGTATAAAGAGGAAGGAAAGAAGGAAAAAGAAAAGTGCAATACTCAAGTGCCTTGTCGGTGTCCTTGCTCGGTGGAGTCGCACAGGTAGAGTCGCTGGTCTTTACACTCTTCGGTCTTCACACGAGGAGGGCTTCACACAAGGGCTGCTGCGTCCGCTGCCGCAGTAGACTTACACAGTTATACCAACTTGTTGCAATGTTAGTTAGTTCAGCAGGCCACGCCTTGCTGACTCAGAGCGAAACGAGAACAAATGCGATTTGCGACTTCCTAGCAACTACACAGCACTAAAATCAAACTAGAAACAACACAAAACACTTACAGCACGCAGATCCCCTTGTAGCTTGAATGGTTCTCTCTAATGAATGCTAAATTACAATTGTGTAAATACTAAACTGGCTTTGGCCACGCTTTGCTGACTCAGAGCGAAACGAGAACAAGATTCAATGCTTCAATGTGTGTGTGTGCCTGAGGGGGCTACCTCAGGCACCATCGCCTCAGCTAGTAAAGGCTGAGAGATAAAAATCACATTTTATACTACAATAAATTTCCACAAGTCCCTGTGACATGAAGTCAAACAAGCCTGTTATGTTGCTGGTTTGCCATGTGCTCCCATATCGTGCTTCCCTAGTCTCATGTGTTTTTTTTTTTTTTTTTTTTTTTAGGCTTGTTCGACTTCATGCAGTGCTGCACAGACTAATTGGCAGCTGACTTGAAGCAGTGCATGCCGGTAAGTAATTCTGTCTGATTTGAGACAGCCACATGAGTGTCGACGCCACATGACTGTGACGAATGGCATCAAAGTACCGCAAGTGTGATTTGAGAGCAGCTGACTGAGTCAGCCACAGCTGTTCCTCGATTGGCATAACGATCACGTGTTTCATGTTTATTCTCACACCTTCAGTTCCACTAATGCTCAAAAATCTGTATTTTAACAGTTAAAGCTTTTCATGTAGTCGCGATGTTGTATTGTGTCATGTTTATCAAAATAAAACTGATAAAAAACGTAGACCCCACTGCATTGGTATTTAAATAGTATATGCTAATGTTGAACTTTATTCTTGTAAAAACAGAAGCTGTAAGCAGTACATAAAGTATTGAATGAAAATGTTTCTGAAACATCTGTGTATTTGTCAAATATTGCATTTATTTGACATCAGCTTCCTTGAGTTATATATATATATATATATATATATATATATATATATATATATATATATATATATATATATATATATATATATATATATACACAACATATACACATCTTTATATGAGCATATATTACATATATTTATATTTCATATATGTACATATATTACATTTCCGTATGGGATCTAGTATGCTGAGGAGATGAAACTGATCAGAAAGATTGTTTAGAAAGCAATCTTTAGTGGTAGAAGTTGAAAGAAAGAAAGATATTTGTAACAGGTAGTTGGTTTTGCAGCCTGGCTAAATGTAGTTTACACAAGACTATAATGATCTGAGATGTCATCACTCTGCTGGAGAATTTCAACGCCATCGATATCGATTCCATGAAACAATATTAGATATTAGATAAGTATGATTACGACAATGAGTGGGTCCTGACACGTGCTGTCTCACTCCAGTAGAGTTTAAAATGTCTGTAAATGCCAGTCCCAATGCGTCTTTTTAATTATTTACATGGATATTAAAATCATCAACAATTGAGATTTTATCTGCAACCAGGGGGGTATTCCAGAAAGCAGGTTATGTGACATACCTGGGTATGTTTAAGAGTAAGTAAGCGGATAACCTCAACTTTCGGTTCCAAAAACGGAGGTAACTTTTAGGGTATGTAAGTAACCATAGCAACTTGCTCTCTGAACATAACCTGCTCCGGAGCAGGTTATGTTCAAGGGTTAGTTAGCTTAAGAGGAATTTAGATGTGTGTTATATTATCAATATGGTTATATTATTGTATCTAAATTTGTTATATAGTTACATTTATATACACAATGTTATATTATACAATATATAAATGTTTATTCAATTCTAATATATGAATTTTATTGTCATAGCACACATGGATCTACTTCTTAATCTTTATAACAGGACATTTTCTATGCTATAATTTCTATAGTAAAATACATATCATATATGTGATATTTTATTAAATAATTAGCATCAAACAAACAATATTAAGATTAAAAATTATTGCACAACCACCCAATAGGTGGTGATGTGCACCAAGTAGGTTATGTAAATCGCCATTAAACAAAAGAAGAAGAATGAAGTAGAATGGCGCGCTTTTTCTTAGCGTCTGTTTCCATGGTGAATCATCAATTCGTCGCTCTGTTGAGAATGTCTTGTGTGTTAACCGGGAACATACTCTGGGTTGGCTGAACTTATTCCCGGATGCATTTTTGGAACCAGCATACCTCGAGTAAGCAAGGTTTGGGTTAATCAACCGAGAGTTCAGGGTATATGTGACAGTAAGTTAACCCTGCTTTCTGGAATACACCCCAGTACTAACTCCATTAGAAAATCAGCAAAATCTTTGTTAAATTCTATATGGTGCTGTGGTGGCCTGTATATAGTAGCCAGCACAGATGTCAATCGGGATGTATCGCTTTCACTAGATAACGTTACATAAAGCACTGTCACTTCACCTCTGAGTAATACTGAAGATATTGCTATAAATTACAGCAACACCTTCCCCTTTGCCTTTCAGACGAGGCTCATGTTTATAACCGTAATCTTGGGGGGTAGACTCATTTAAAGTAATGTATCATCTGGTTTTAGCAAGGTTTCTGTTGAACACAGCACATCTAGAATATGATCTGGGGCATATTCTTTGTACATTGCTAACTCACTTAACTGGATTTGATTGTTGGCGATTTGGCATGATCTTGGATTATTTGGTTCTTCGAAGCTCATCCTGGACTTGCTGTCATAGCAACAGGTGCGCAAGCTTGAACCTGCTCGCAAGCAGGCTTATTTCATGTTAACAGGATTAGATCCCGGCTTTATAAGCGGAGGTGATACGGGAAGTCTTTCGCAGCCATGGCTTGTCAGTTTTTACGAGAGGAACCTGTTGCTGAAGGTGCCAGAGTAATTCGAAGAGCTTTTCGAATTAGACCTAATCGCATTTTGCGAGATAGACAGGATCCTTTAGTGCATCACAACAATGTACTTATTGAGAGATATCGTTTTTCTCATGAGGGTGTCATATACATCATTAATTTGTTGGAACCACACGTGAAATGTTCGACTCGTCAGAGTCGGGCTTTAACAATGGCACAAATTGTTTGTATTTCTTTGAGATTCTTTGCGAGTGGCACTTTCCTTTACACTATTGGTGATGCGTAAAACTTGGTGAAAAGTGCTGTCTGTCTTGCCATTCGCAAAGTATATCTGGCACTCAAGCAGTTTTTAGGGAGTTTTGTGGTCAGAGCATGTGAGCGGAGCGGAGTGGTAATATTTCCTTAAGAGCTCAGCGCCTTTCTGAAGATTCCGCTCGCTCAATATGCTCAGCGCTGCTCGCTCAACCCAGAATGCCCTTTGGTGATTTGCTTGTTCGAGAGCGAGAATCTGTAGAGGTCGAGAATAGTAGAGCAGTTATGGAGTTCAGATATTGTTTCAACGAAGTTGCAAGCCATATACATATATGTAAAGTAAAAATCAAAGTTAAGAATGAGCAGGGAGAAGAAACTGAGAGGAGTGCGGGGACGCTGTTAAAGTTAGTAAAGATTCATATTGGAATCTGAAGCGGCACATTGCCAGAAAGCACGAGGATGTGCTATGCAAACATGGTGCAGCAAAAGGTGAGCTAGTTACATACCATAAAAAACGAATAAACAGGTAGGCTAAGGTTAGCTATATTCGGTTGTACGGAGCCCCGATCATAACATGCAGACAAAATCACGGCCACGAATTTAGAATGGGCTATTCTGTTTTATGCTAGGACTAGCCTACATTAAAGCGATGAATTAAGAATAATTTTTTTCGTTTAGTCTAAATTATGGCCACAAATTAAGTATTAAATTACTTAATTAGTTTAAAAGGATTAATCTATGCTTAACATGAAATAGATTTATTTATTATATTATCGTTTAGTTATTTAATTAGTTATGAAAGATAATATATTACCGTTTAGTTAGGCTATTTTAATTAGTTATGAAAGATATGAAGCATAATAACATACAGCCCTATGTTATAAAAACGTGACCTCTCGAAAAACAATGTTAGAAATAAATAATTAAGCCCATTTTTCTTTTAAATATTTTGAATTCATTCGTTCGTTACCTAGTGTTAGTAGGCCTAAATCGTGGAATGAATCATTATATTTTGTAATTACTTATTAAAATAAATAATAATAAATTAATAAAAATAATAAAACCTGGTGACGTTGTAGAAACAAATTTTAATTTTTAATATCAGTTAAACTGTAGACCTAAACTCACAGCTGTATATAGGCCTAAATACAGAACTACAGAGTACAGAAGATTAGCCACACTACTTAGGCCTATTAAAATATTATTATTAAAAAATAAAATAAAAAAAACTGACCCGAACCAACAGGTAGACCTAGGCTAGATATAGGCGACAGTAATTTATAATCTAATATAACGCACGCAAATTTGTTCTTTACAGAAAAAAATACAAAAGGCCAAAAGGAGATAAAGAATTTTTTCCCTCTCCAGCGTCCCCAGTTCTCTGTGTCAAATGCACGGAAGAAAGAATTAGATGACGCATTTTTTAAGATGGTTTACTTGGATTATGAACCTCTGACAAAAGGTGAATGAGAGGGTATGCGTCATTTTGTCAGCATTGCCCAGCCCGGATACACCACTCCATGCTACAATACAGTGCGTGACACACAGATGCCAAATGCTCTTAGTGAGATGGAAGGCAGACTTAGGGAGCTGTTGCAGTTAGGAGATGGCTTACGCTAGACATATGGACAAACAGAAGAGGACACAGCTTTCTAGGTGTTGTGGCAAGTTTCGTTGATGAAGTGTACTGTTTCCAGTGTACTTTAGTGTAGTTTAATTTTTGAGCCACTAGGTGGTGCTATTCTATGTTTTTTATAGTAACCTCTGACCTTAATAGCAGCCATCTTGTTTTACTCAGTTGATGCTGATAGTCACACGGTTAAAGCAGCTATTTTCAATCCTTTCATCATCTTTGCAATCGTTTAAAGAAGGTTTGTCTGTAAGTATTACAAGTGTTTACAAGAACGTTATCATCATCTTATATTGTTATTGGTGATGTTATTCAGGACAAATTTCATATTTAGAAAGATTATTTTCAGTACAGTGTTACATGCATCTGCTTTATTAATGTGTATAGTATATGCAGTTATCCCTTATGTGAACTGTTAAATTCCTTTAATGCACATTCTTTAGAAACTTATTTTTTCATTTTTTATGTATTTCTGTTTTACTCTGTTCCATATATTTGAAGTGGTGGTCACAATAAATCCATGCTTCAATTCAATGTCCCTGTGGAAGGAGTTATCTATCTGCCTAGTTAAGAAGGGGAACTCTTTTACGAGAGCAGAATATGAAGTGTTCAATGGTCACACTGTGTTGCTGTCCTGTGAACATCTTAAAGGACACCACACAGCTGAGAGTATTTTTCAGAAATATGAAGGTGTTTTACAACACTGGAATTTACAAAGACGCGTTGTCAGGGTGGTCACCGACAGCGCCAGTAACATGATAAAGGCTTTCAACCTCCCAGGGTTTGAGGAAAGTGCAGTAGAAGAGGAGGGAGAGGAAGAGGACCCAGAGGAAGGTGACACAGTGGATAATCAGCCTTCCCCATTCCAGCCAAATTTTTTGCAGATTATTGAGAACGTGACCGCTACATATATCACCGAAATCTCCATATGCGATGCCCTATCCATTTACTGCAGCTCGCCCTAAAGGATGCAATAAACAGCCATGCTGATGTGGGCAATGTCATCACACGAACGGCAAAACTTGTAAAAGCTGTCAGGAAGAGCACCCTAAACACAGAGGAAGCTGATAAACTGGGTGTGCGTCCCACTCAAGCATGTATCACCAGATGGAGCAGTCAGCTGCGCATGATTGAATCTGTATTTAAAATGTTTGAAAGAGACTCGCAATTTCAAAATAAGCTGACTGTTCCTGAGAACAGTAAGCTGACCATAAATGATGTACTTCAGCTCCAAGCCCTGACTAAGGTGCTATCACCTCTGGCAGAACTTACTAATGCTATGCAAAAAGAGCTCGGAAACCTGGGCATGATTCTTCCAGCTATTATGGAAATTAAACAGCTTTTGTCCAGTCTGCCTGAGACCCTCCCCCTACCCATTTGTGTGTTTGCGGAGACACTGTCAGTCAATGTCTCTACTCGTTTTAACAGATTCTATTCTGACAAGCACCTTGTGTTGGCGGCTGTATTAGATCCACGTTTCAAAACAGAATGCTCACTGTACCATCTCTAATAATCCAATCGACTCGCAGAGATTCGCGAAATGTTGGTGAAGGAGGCAGAATGCAATAGTGTAGACAAAGTCACAGAGGCCAGAAGCGTTCCAAAGAAGGTACGCATTTTCGGCTCATATGAAAGTAACTCGAGTGTAGCTAACACCGCCATAGGTCAGATGGAGGAGTACCTGGGCTCAATGAGAAAAAGTCCACAGGAAGATGTACTAGGATTTTGGAAAACCAGTGCTGGATCCCACCCTCAACTAGCCAAGGTCGCCCGCAAAATCTTCAGCATCCCCAGTGGTTCTTCCAGCGCTGAGCGAGTGTTTTCTGCCGCTGGATTGCTTTCCCGGGCACACCGAATGAGCCTGAAGCCTGACACTTTGTCCAAGCTAATGTTTCTTAAAGTGAATTCTAAAATCCATTAAACATCAAGAGACGTTTTAATAGACCGCAGTTCCCCGCAGTTAACTTGACACTAGAAAGTGTTTATTTCATCGACGTCAGTTCATAATCTAAGCATTCTTTAAGTGCATTTTATCTTTTTTATGCTTCTCACAGGATTTATAATCAAAATGTGTTTTGTAAAGCTCTACGCATATTTCATCTCGTGTGTGTGCGTTTGTTTTAATGAACCTGTTTTGAATGTTCTATTGCACAACAACGGCAGCTAGCCTATTTTCACAGAAATTAAAGTTAACGAAAATCAAATACACTTTTTCAGTTTTTGCATTTTAGGTATGTTTGCTAAGGTTAGATTAATATATTTAATACATTTAATTAATACAATTAATAAAATTAAGAAGAATGTAAGAATTTCGTTTTGAAACATGATAATTGCTATTTATCAGCAACTCAGCATGAATGATTTTATACAATTATCCAAGAATTTTGGTACAAACAGTAAACAATTTGGCCTACTAGAGCAATTTTATGTCGGAGCGGGATCTGAGCGAGAATTGGTTTACGGCAACTCGGTGAGCGTGAGCGGAATATTAACGGAGCGCTTGCTTGGGCAGTTGAGCGACTGAGTGGAGCGCACGGCCATAGAGCGGAAAACGTAGCGGAGCGTCACACCGCTCCGCTTCGCTCACATGCTCTGTTTGTGGTATTTCCAAGCCACTTAAGACCACAGGTTGTGAAGCAGAATTTTTTTGCCATTGCAGGTACATTATAATTGTTAATAAAGATCATGCAACCATGATCATAACAAAAAGTAGGACTTATAGTATTTCTTCATTAGGCTTCCCTAACGTGATTGGTGCCATAGACTGCACACACGTCCCCATCCAGGCCCCAATGAAGGGGATTTTGTGAACCAAAAGGGATTTCACAGTGTAAATGTGCAGGTAAATTACTATTACGATTCATATTCCACACTACTAATATATGAAATAATAACAAAAGTAATGTAATCAAAAAGTATGCAGTTGACTGATTAAAAATATCTTAGATGGTGTGTGACTCCATGTTCCACATCACAAATGTGGAAGCAAAATGGCCTGGTTCTGTGCATGACTCTAGGATTTTCAGAGAGTCACATTTATGCACATTATTTGAACGTGGTAAGGAACAATTTAATATCAAGCTCACTGTATTACATAAATTCATTCAGAGTCTAACAACTGCATTTTTCCAGGTGCTTATGATGGGATCCTGCTTGGTGGGCTATGCCTGCAGGCAGTATTTTATGACGCCATTCCCTGACCCAAACCCCGGACCACAAACCCGTTTCAATGCAGTTCCTAGCCAGGACAAGGGCACGCGTTGAAATGACCTTTGGGCTGTAACGATCAGCCAAATTGGTTGAGTCACAAGATTTAAACTGGGGTCAGATTTTACTGTGTGAGTTTGTTAGTGGTTAAAAGAATGAGACATAAAACAGTTATATGTTTAAATAAGAATTGTGTATATACAATATTCACAGGAACTTTAAAACAACACAATAAAACCAGGAAAACTTGTGTTAAAAGTATACACTCCAAAGCAGTGGTTCTCAACTCCAGTCCTCGGGACCCACTGCTCTGCACATTTTGTATGTCTCTCTTATATGACACACTCAATTCAGTTCATGCAGACTCTCCCAATGAGCTGATGATCTAAATCAGGTGTGTTAAATAAGGGATACATACAAAATGTGCAGAGCAGTGGGTTCCGAGGACTGGAGTTGAGAAACACTGCTCCAAAGTACCATAACCTAAAACTAGTGTGCTGATAAAGTCCCAATGTGAGTGTCCACCAGTGTATATACAAATGTCCATGGAAGTGATAATCCAAAGGTTGTAAGGTTGTGACTGGAGAGGTAAGATCGCAAATGGTAACTCCACAATCCAGTTAAGGTGACTGTTAGTGAGTCTTTTGTTTGTCTTCTTCTTCTTCTTCTTCTTCTTCTTTTTTAACGGCGGTTGGCATCCAGTTTAATGGTGCATTACCGCCACCTTCTGTTCCGGAGTGTGGATCAGTCAGTAAGTTTACAATCTAATCTATAACATCCAGGGAGAGGAGAAGAGAAAAAAAAAAAAAAAAAAAGGGAGAAAATTTCCCCTTTATATCCTATAATAAAGCCCAGTATCCTTTAAAAAAACCAACAATTCTCTCACCTGTGCTCTGTCATTCATACTTAGTACTGTTTTTAAAGTGATTTTCTGCACCCCTTGTTCTTTAAGTCTGTTATCCATTATCACTCTCTCCCTCTGATATTTCCTACAATGTAGAATTACATGTTCCACCGATTCCTCTTCCTGACATTCCTCACACACACCCGTCTGATGTTTCCCCACCATTCTTAATGTTTTATTTAGAGCACAGTGTCCCAGCCTTAGTCTTGTAAGTACTGTTTCCTCTTTTCTATCTCTACCTCCTACCTTATTTACTTTAATACTCTTTTGGATATAGTATAAATGTCTCCCTTTCCCCTCACTATCCCACATTTCTTGCCATTTTTGGTTAATTTTTTCCCAGATTATACATTTTACTTCCGCTTTACTGATTCTTATTTGCATTTCTACATTTTCTTTCTTTAGTGCCTTCTTTGCAACCTTGTCTACTTTTTCATTACCCTCCACTCCTATGTGTGCCGGAACCCATAAAAATATAACCAGTCCACCTTGGTGTGTAATTCTTGTGACTGAATAGAGAATTTCAAATAAAATATCCTGTCGACTTGAATGGAACGATGTTAAACTAACTAGAGCAGAAGCTGAGTCTGAACATATTATGACTTTGTCAATTTTTGCTTTTTCCACCCAACGCAAAGCAACTAAAACTGCAACCATCTCCACTGTACATACTGCTAAATTATTAGATGTTCTTCTATTGACTTCAATTCCTCTTGCTGGAACCACCACACCCATTCCTGTTACCCCTGTTTCAGGGTTCTTAGTGCCATCTGTATATATTTGAGTAAAATTTTTATATACTCCAGTAATATAATCATTAAACACCCCAACCAGATCAGCACTTTCTTCTTTCCTTTTCACTTCTAATAAATACCAATCTACCTCTGGACATCTCATCTTCCATGGGGCTATGACTGGATGTACTATTGAAGAGCTGATATTCAAATCAGATACCCCAAGTTCTTTTGCTGTTTTGTTCCCCATATAACCAAAGCTATCCTTTTTACTTCCCTCTTTCCTCCAGCTTTCCTTCAGCACTTCTTTTGTGGGGTGCGAGTCATTATGCCCCTGCAAGTTAACCCAGTAATTTGCTATTATATGCCGTCTCCTTAGCTCCAGTGGCATCTCTCCTACCTCTACCTGAATAGCTGAGACAGGTGATGTCTTAAAAGCTCCACTACACAATCTCAACGCCTGAGCCTGAATCACATCCAAATGTTTTAAATGGGATCTAGCTGCGGAAGAATACACTATACTACCATAGTCCACCGTAGATCTTATCAGGGCCACATAAATTCTTTTCAGTGCTTGGCAACTTGCCCCCCATTCTCTACCAGTCAAGCATCTCATTACATTTATTACTTTTTTACTTTTTTCCACTATTCTTCTTATATGATCTGCCCATGTTAAACGCGAATCAAAAAGTACCCCCAAGAATTTGAATGTTCCTACTCTTTCTATTTCTTTTCCATACATCCTTATTTTCAATCTTTCATCTATTCTTTTATTAGTAAAGAAAACACTTTGGGTTTTTTCCACTGAGAATCTACATCCCCATTCTTTCCCCCATTCCACCACTTTATCCACAGCTCCTTGCACTTTCCCAACTACATAACCCATATTTCTCCCCCTCTTCCACAGAGCCCCATCATCTGCAAAAAGTGATCTACCTATATCTGCTGGAATCTTTAAAAAGATATCGTTAATCATTATTATGAATAGTAGTGGGCTTACTACACTACCTTGAGGTGTACCATTTTCCACAGTATACTGATCTGACAATTCTGACCCTATTCTTACTTGGATATTCCTTTGACACAAAAAATCTTTTATCCAATTGAAAACTCTCCCTCCAATTCCCAACTTATGTAACTTAATTAGAACTCCTTCCTTCCACATCATATCGTAAGCTTTTTCTATATCCAAAAATACTGCAATTACCGCCTCTTTATTTTCCTGGGCTTTCCTTATTTCATTTTCAAGTCTAACAACTGCATCCATAGTACTCCTACCTTTCCTAAACCCACTCTGATAATTTGCTATCTTTCCCTTCTTCTCAAGCTCATATGACAACCTTTCTGTTATCATTCTTTCCATTATTTTGCATAAATTAGAGGTTAATGCTATTGGTCTATAACTGATGGGTTTTGATGGATCCTTGCCAGGTTTCCTTATCGGAATTACAACTGCTTCTTTCCATGTTTTTGGCAATCTTCCCTCTTCCCAGACTCTATTATACAGATGCAACAATTTCAAAAGTGCACTTTCTCCTAAATGCTTTAACATCACATAGCATACCTTATCTTTCCCCGGTGATGATGATCTTGACATTTTTATTGCTCTCTTCATTTCTTCCATTGTAAAAAATTCATCAATTACACTATCTACTCTCTCCTTCCTTTCTAATATCCCTGGATATTGACTTATTTTCCACTCTCTTCTCCTTCTTTCTTCCTCTGATAAGTTTTCTGAACTATGTACCCTACCAAATGCTTTGACCATACTCTCTGCTTTTTCCCTGTTTGATACTGCTAAACCTTCCTCAGTTACTATAACCGGATATTCCCATTCCCTTCTATCACCTCCCATCCTCTTTATCATTCCCCATACTTCACCCACTGGAGTTGTTCTACCTATCCCATCACAAAAAGTCCTCCAGCTAGCCCTCTTAGCCTGTCGTACTGTTCTTCTCACTACAGCCTGAGCTTTCTTGTACTGGATTAAATGTTGCATATTATGGGTTCTTTTGACTAATCTGAATGCTTTATTCCTACCCCTTACTGCCTGCTGACATTCCTCTGTCCACCATGGTACCAATTTTCTCTTCCTCCTATTTTTACTTTTTGGAATAGAACTCTCTGCTGCTATTATAATTGCTGATGTAAACTGATTATTCAATTCATCAACATCTTCAGATACCTCCACCCTTATTATCGCCTCCTCACTCAATACCTGGAACTTGTCCCAATCTGCCTTCTCAAATATCCACTTCGGACTTCCATCACCTGGTCTTTCTTCCCCTCTTTCTCCAATTGAACAAACCACTGGGTAGTGATCACTACCAATTGTATCACCTGTCCAAACCTCCCAGTTACCAAAGCCAGCTAGTGTATTAGATACTAAGGTAAGATCTATTGCTGATTCTTTCCCTGTATTTACATTAATTCTCGTACCTCTACCATCATTCATACACACTAAATTCCTATCCTCCATCAGCTCTTCAATTACCCTTCCATTTGAGTCAGTATGATAACCTCCCCACACTGTGCTGTGAGCATTAAAGTCTGCACACCATATCACTTTATTTTTGTCTTGACCTTGTATTGTCAATAGTTTACTCAGATCCAAACTTTTGCAGGGATTGTAATAATTTATTATGACCATTTCCTCCCCCTTATCCCATATTTCCACCATTATGCATTCCTGATCATCTCCCACACCCAGTTGTCTATATGAAATTCCTTGTTTAATAAAAGTAGCGCAACCTCCGCCTTTTCCAAGATCTCTGTCTTTCCTTATCCCTAAATATCCATAAATTATAAAGTCTATGTTTGGTTTCAGCCATGTTTCTTGAATACAGATAATGTCTGGTTTCACTGCCAATGTTTTAATGAAGTGTTTGAATTCCTGACCATTAGCCAGTAAACTCCTGGCATTCCATTGTAGGAGAATTACCATAATTAAGATTAACCAATCCATGGTGCATCCTGACTTGACTGAATGGCAAGGTTCTCCCTCACCTCTTCCCACGTCAGTCCTATTAATCCAAGATGGTTCACCGCTGCTTTAACTACTAGCTGAATTTTGTCGTTTTTAGATTTAACATCCGCAGTGCTATTAATAACACCTGCAATGAATGTAACCAAGTCTCTTTTATCCACGTACACCCTTTCATTTGATCTTTTTTCCTGCTCTTGGTTCCTGATTGCCCCTTGACTGATAATACCTTTGTTCTTTCCGTTTACCATACTTGCTGCTTCAGCATAGGTAATCTTTCTTTCTACTTTTGTTTTCTGGATTTCATTCTCCCGTTTCATAATCTCACAACCTCCGTAAGCTACATTATGAGCTCCACCACAATTACAGCACTTTGGTTGCACCCCTGCTCCACACATTCCATATTCATGATCCCCCCCACACCTTGCACATCTTCTCTGTTCTTTACAGTTCCTAGCTATATGACCAAACCTTTGACAGTTAAAACATCTCAATGGTTTTGGAACATAAACTCTCACTGGGTAACTCAAAAAACCCAGGAACACCTTCTTTGGCATATTGTCTTCCTCAAATTCAATCAATACTGTTTCACTTTCCTTTTTTACTCCTTCTCTTGTCGTTTTCAACCTTTGAGCTTTTATTACTTTCCCTCCTTTGATATTCTTCTTGAATTCCTCCATTCCTACACTCATTGGCACTCCTGTGATGACTCCTTTACTTCCAGCCTCATTTTTCCCTCCCAATTTCCCTGAGCTTTCCACCTTAATTTTCCCTATCTCTTTCATTTTAAGAGCTTTCTCAACTTGATTTTCATTTGCACACCTTATCAGTAGGTTACCATCATTTAACACCTTTGCATATATTATTTCTCCCACTTTATTCGCCAAGGCTGCTGTCAACGTAAATGGGTTAATTTTCTTCATGTCACTCTGTGATTTCTCATTAAATCTTACTATGATTGTGTACTTGACAGGTCTTTCTCTTTGATTTCCCTCTATGTCGTCATCTTCATTTTCCGATTTCTCTTCATTATCACTTCTAACTCTTTTACTCCCTTTATTTTGATTAATTTGCATCCATCTCCCTACTTCCCCCTCATTCTCCTCATCCCTCTCATCATTACAATCCATATCAGCCCAACTAGCATTACCTACCTCTGATCCATTCACAGAACAGTCGTGCTCAACCGCCTCACAAAAGATATTTCCACCTCGACTTGTTTTTTCCGTAAACTTCCGACTACTATTTTTCCGATCTCGGCCTGCTGATGCTGCCGCCATTTTCTCTTTTGTTTGTTTGCCATGCTGCTCTCTTTATACAGATGTTTTACCTGCTTCCTGTCATGTGACTGGTGACATGACAGGCCAACCATTCATTTCTTAAAGACATACACACTTAAAATGTTAAGAGGAATAAAATGGACTAAAAAAACATGTAAACCAATTAAAACTCTATTATACATAAAATCATTGTAATAAATAGAGCGGTAAAACATGTATTTTATGTGACAGTGTCACAGGGCAACTAAAGGAAAGATTTCAGTGTCTGAAGGGTCTGAGGGTTGCACCTGACAGGGCCTGTGGCATTATTGTTGCATGTGCAGTACTCCACAATATTCCCACCATCAGAAAGGAGAGGACCCCTGTGGTGGAGGTGCAGCCTGATGATGATCTCCAGCCAGTGCACTTGGACCACCCTAGTGGCAGAGCTGCACGGGACAGAATTGTGGAACACCATTTTTGATTTGATTTTTTTCTTTACACACAAAAAGCCTTCATTAAATTAATAAAAGACAAGACAACATGCTTACTTCCTTGAGTTTTATTTCAATGCTTATGTCAATAGAAGCCATTGATGGTCATCTTTTGCCTGCAATAAGATATATTGTTATCCATGGTCAGCAATAGTCCTCTGTGTGAAATAGTGTATTAGCACTTACTCTGAAGTTCCTTTTGAAGCAACTCAATTTCTAGTTCCAGTTTTCTCTTCTTTAAAGTGTCAAGTTCTATTTCTCCCCTTAATTTTTGGCGTTTCAGGTCAAAATACTGTATTTTCTGTTTTAGATGCCGTTTATATAGATTACGGATATCACCCTGTGCCATTTTTGGATAAAAATAAATATCAAAACCAAACCAAAAACAAAAATTAACACAAGCCTCATGCAACAGAAATAAAAAGGAGAAGTACTACACTGTCCACCTTTTTATCACTTTGTGCAGTAGGCCTGTCTGGCCTTTCCTCCTGCAAGTCAGATTGTAGTCAGAAATAATATGTACACAACTATAAATTAAGTTCTTTATGCACTTACAAGTACTTCCTCCAAAGGACAGTCATCTTAAAGGGGTTTCTTCACTGTCCTGTGCAAAAGAAACAAATGGGTATTCCAAAGTGTTGCACTTTGTCAAACCTCTTAACTCCGCCCCCTGAGTGCCGCGAACTGAAGTTCCACAGCAGAGCAGCTGAACGTCTTGCAACGGTAAATAAATATCTTGTTGTTTGAATAATTAGGCTACAAGCAGGGCCGGGTCTAGGGGGGGCTAGGGGGGGCTAGGGGGGCTAGGGGGGGCATTGCCCCCCCAGAATTTCCTTGTGCCCCCCCAAAAATGTGCAGCCAACAATAAAAATCAATAGGCCTACATAAACATTAAAAACATCTTATCTATTGATTAAGGATAGGCCACTTTATTCACAGAAAAAAAAAGTGAATATTATGTTTATAATGATATTTAATCTCATAAAAATGGACTTAAAATCCAAAAACATGCGAACTGGGAAGTAACGAACATTAATCAGAAAACACGTCAGTGCACACCTAATCTTCAAGCAAGTAGCCTAAAAAATATCACGATGAGCCGTCATATTTTCTGCATGCTGAGATAGCTGTCAGCGAACATTTTCCTCAGTAATTTCCATAACAATGAATAATTCGTACATTATGTCCATAAATAATTCACATAGACTACTAAGCAATAGCCAGTACAAATTAGGCCTATAATTGTTAGCCACAAGGCGGTTCTTGATGAATCACGATGCATTTTCCTCCAAACCTTTATTAATTATAATTAGCCTATTACTCAAAATATAGTTCTTTTTGTTAAAAAAAAGAACAAAGATGCGAATAACAAACAGTATAAGTGACTATAAGAAAGAAGCTATAATTAAATTAACAGTGCATATATCAGGCTTAATAATAATTAGCTATATTAAGACCTAATTCACAGATTAACACAACAGATTTATTTCCTTGTATGCATACGCGAATGCTCGCAAAGAAAGACGGATATTTTGAAATAATACTGTGTGCAGTGTAGGCCTATCTGACAAATGCAATTCGCAAATAAAGACAGACCTGAATTCGAGATCACATGCCGTAGGCTTTGCGAATGCGAAGTGTCAGTAAGCGACACATTGAGATTTTTTTTTTTTAAAAAAAATAAATCTTTTTAACATAAAACACATCCCGCACTTTATTTTCTCATTCATGCATGTTCTTTCAGTAAAAACCGAAAAAGAAAGATCGAATGCAAGTGCTTTGCAAAAGACACGCGACGCAACGTTTTATTAATATATGATAAGAGAAATGTATTTACATAAAACACTACATTATTATGTACAATATAGGCCTATTTTATAAAACATTTTCTTTATTTTCCCATTCATGCATTTACAATAAAAACTGAAAAAGAAACTTCAAACGCATGTGCTTTGCAAAAGAGGATGCAACGTTTTAAATATATTTTAATAAAATACTACATTATTACCAACTAGGCCTATTATAATTACATTTTCTTTTTTGTTTATGCATAAATACAAAATTGGTCACATCAGCATTATGCATTGTAAAAGCAATTGTAGCCTATATATCCATCCCGTTATGACAAATTTAAATATGACGTTAGACGTTAGTTTATTTGACCAAACAATAAAATATATAAAACTATAAAAAATAAAGGTGACCTTTTAGCATAAATAAATAAATAAACCATAAATAAATAAGCAAATAAATAAATAAATAAATAAATAAACTGTTTGTTTTTCAATGGCTCTGACAAAGACTAAAAAAAAAAATGTGAATAAATGACACTGCATTTTTTGAAACTCAGTCGTTTTTTTTTAAACAGAATGTTTAGCCAATCAGGAAATGGAGCTCGAGCCTACTAAATTGTAATTGGTCAGTTCGACCAATTAACCATCGCGACGCATTTATATTTGTCATAACGGTTTGATCGCTCTTGGATATTCTCTCTGGAGCTCTCATTAGCAGCCGCTCTCAGATAGCGTACTCTCTCTTGTTCTCATTTATTCTTATTGTACACAGCTTTTTAAATAAATCTCAGAATACATCTTTATTTGCTTATTTCGTTTTATTTATTTTTTTGTTCTGCCTGATTGAAGTACACAGCTTGCTTCAAATCTGTGCTAGCTTAGCTAGGCTAGCTAGCACACCATCTGTCATTCACTCTTTTCTTCACTCGTGACCATGCGAAAATTTTTAATACCTCTAAAAAAACCTGCAGAAAGCACTGATAGCATAGGGGCTGCTTCTTCGGAATCGGAGCACAGCTTGCGTCATGCTACAGCTGTGCCTGCTGAATCTCATTTAGAAGGTTCTCCGACTTCAAGCACGTCTGAACCGATCGCTAGTGTGCAGCCTGCGCGTGCGCAAAATGAATGGGTCGATGATGTTAGCTATGGGCTGAAAGATACTGTACCAACACAGCCAGTGTTAAACTCTTACCCAAAACGCATGTTTGGTAGCATTGCCAGATCTTTTAATTCAGGCTGGTATCATTCAAGGCCTTGGCTGGAATATTCTGTGAAGCTGGATGCATGCTTTTGTTTCCCTTGTCGCAAATTTGGAATGGGAAATGACAAAGACCTCGTTTTCACTCGTCGTGGATACACAAATTGGAAGTCAGCACTGGAGAAAGATAAGGGGTTTCAAAAGCATGCATCCTGCCATGGACACATACTTGCTGCAAAATCATGGGCTGAGTATGAGAGCAGAAAGGCCAGTGGTGAAACTATATCCAGTCTATTAGGGCAATCACATGTGGAGAAAAACCGCTATTATGTCAAGTCATTGGCTGAAGTTGTGCGGTTCCTTTCTGTCAACGAGCTTGCATTTCGTGGGAGTTCTGAAGGGACCCTTTGTGAATCTAACAATGCAGATCATAGCACTGGGCTTTTCCTTAAACTTTTTGAGTATACCTTGAACAAAGACACAAAATTGGCCGAAATTGCAAGAAGTATACCTCAAAATGCTAAATACACTTCTAACCACATGCAAAATGAAATAATTGACACTTTAGCACAGTGTGTGCTGAATGAGGTAAAACGACAATATGAAAGCGCAGACAGACCAGAATTCTGTATAAAAAGTGACGGAACTCGAGATAGGTGTAATGTGGAGAACCTGTCATTAATGATAAGGTTTGTGTGTAACTCAGTTCCAGAGGAACACCTGATTGGCCTTCTTGATCTTAAACAGTTGGATGCACAGTACATTACCTCACAAATTCTTACAGCCCTAGATGATCAAGGCTATGGTACTGACAAGATCATCAGTCAGTGCTATGATGGTGCCTCTGTCATGAGTGGTATCAGAGGTGGGGTGCAAGCTCTGATTCAAAAGAAACTTGGTAGAGAAATACCGTACATACACTGCTACAACCACCAGCTTCACTTAGCAGTAGGTGCATGCCATTCAAGCAGAAACTTGTGCAAGAACAATTTTTTGATTTGTCTTCAGCACTTCACTCACTTTTCCATCGCCAGTATGTCATACACAACTATGATGTCCCTTGCCTTAAAAGGCTGCTGGAAATTAGGTGGACAAGCCACTATGATGTGACAAAGTGCCTTGTAGACAATAAAGAGGATATTTTGGCCATTCTCTCTGAAGTTTCACACAGTAGTACTGCACCAATGGATATCAGAACAGAAGCATCTGGTTTGATGGTGCAGATTAGAACACATAACTTCTTTGACATTGGCCATTTCCTTGTGAAAATACTTGGAGTCTTAAAACCTGCAAATGCTATGTTGCAAGGTAACACTGTAAATCTGTGTACAGCAAGTGAAGTCATCAGTGCTTGCTTGCAGGCTTTAAAAGACATGCGAACAGATCCATCATGGGATCAGTTTGAAATGACAGCAGATATCCCTGGCCAAAAAAGAAAAAGAACAGTTAACAAACACCTGTCAGACAGCGTTGTCCTCACCTCTGTTGGTCACACTGATTTAGATTCCTCTAATGATCCAAGTATGCCCCTGAAAAGATCATTGCTGCATATTCTGGACAGAGCTATTGCTGAGATGGAAAGTAGATTCTCAGTAAAGAATCTTGAATTGATAAAGGCGGTAAACTCACTTCTCCCACAGTCTGCATCTTTTCTAGATTTGGGTACGCTCAGCCCACTCCAGCTTCTTGCTGGTAGTGAAAGAGAGGGTCTCAGAAATGAAATGTGTATTGCCAAACCCATGTTGCTGAGACAGTTTCCCACTAAATCCGACCTTTCAGCAATGTGCAAACACATGCAGGGGTACAAGGAAGCATTTCCTGAGTTGCATAGATTGTATGTAACAGCTTTAGTGATTGGAGTGTCCTCTCCGTCATGTGAGAGGTCCTTCTCTACGCTGGCAAGGATTCTAACTCCTTTCAGACGCACAATGCTACATAAGAGAAAAGAGAACTTAGTCATTTTGGCCCATGAAAAAACAATTACTAACAACTTGGATATGGAGAAATTTGTAGACCTTTTTGCCATGAGAAGCAGAAGACTTGTTCTGTGAAAGAGTAAAAGTAAAACAAATGATGTACATAGCTAGTTTAGCCAGTATTTGCTTTATGCTCATATAGTATATAGTTCATGTGTTAGTATAGTTCATGAACCTATGGGCTTCTTAAATAAAGGAATCAGACTGATTTTTTTTTTATTTATTTATTTTATGAAGCAGTATTTCTTTTGCCATTAAGTATCAAACGAAGTCCAAAACATTAAGAGTGGTGATAAATGTAAATAAATAACCAGTGATGTGTGCATATGTATATAATATGTGTGTGTGTGTGTGTGTGTGTGTGTGTGTGTGTGTGTGTGTGAGCGTATGTGTGTGTGTGTATATGAATGAATACATGTAAATAATATATTAAAAACCAAATTACATAAAATACATGTAAATGCAATTAAAAAAAAAAACTGTATATACTGTACAAACTGTATATTCTCTCCCCTAAACTAACCCTACCCCTAAACCTACCCATCACAGAAAACTTTGCATTTTTAACTTATGCATTTTTACATTTTCAAAAAGCATCACTTAGTCTGATTTATCAGATATTCTCCTCATGATGAGGACCAAAAATGTCCCACAAGAACAAGGATTTCGGATATTGCCATCTTTATGGGGACATTTTATCCCCATAACGTAGGATTTACCAAGACCACACACACACACACACACACACACACACACACACACACACACACACACACACACACACACACACACAGTCATCGATCATCAGTTGCATTCTCATTCTCCCTTTTTAAAGCTGCTGTCTGTAACTTTTTTTTTGGTTAAAAATTATCCAAAATAAATTTTTGAGCAAGTACATAACCAACCAGTGTTCAAAAATATCTGCTTACCTCAGCCCGATTCACAACGGCAAGCTTGTAATAATGTTTTATAATTCTGGTGTATATGATATAATATAATAATGACAGAGTCTAAACTTTGACAATATTTATCTTATATACAGGCATTTGACTAAAAACACATTCAGGCGTCGCTCCCAAAATGAGTTCAACGGGTCGTCTTGTTAATGTTATAAATTATTTGTCATTACCGATTAAAGAGTATCTGGCGCCACCGCATGGTTAAATAAACACATTTGCCGAGTACATTGGTATTACAGTGTGTGGAATGGTGCGCTGTGATTGGTTGAGCGGATATATCGCGTTCTGCAGAGAAAGGAGACTGGCGTTTGTCACGTTTAGGAAAGAAAGGGAGAAAGTATGACAGAATAACACAACGGATATCGCATTTTGCGCAAAATTAATAAATTACTTTTCAATACCGACCAGATACAATACTGATTTTGGTGGAAACTCATTTTTTTTGAAAATAGCATTTATCGCGTTATTTAATATTATATTTATCATAATGTTATAATATTATATATGCAATATTATCTTTATATAATATTATAAATTATATAATGTATAATTCACAACAAATGTCCTGTAATTTAGGTTTTCACAGTTTTTTCCACAGGGTGTATATGTGTATGTGTATGTGTGTATGTGTGTGTGTGTTTGGGAGGGGGGGGGGGATATGCTGCCCTACCAAAATTTGTGATTGCCCCCCCCAGTCCAACAAGCCTAGTACCGGGCCTGGCTACAAGTCGTTGTCTTTACAAAAGAAACACTAGTATGTCTATAAAGTTTCATATTTTATGCATTTGAAGCCTGAGACCGGCGGTGGAGAGAGAGAGAGAGAGAGAGAGAGAGAGAGGGGGCTAGCATTTGCCATCTAAGTTAGTCATAGCCTGTGCATACAGTAGTATTACATCTTTTATAAATTGAGATTTTGGCCAAACGTATTTTACAACAGGAAAAACTGAGCGCTCATAACCTATTGATGATGACGTAGCCTAATGTGATGATGTTTTTGCACATTGCACATTTCCACACATATAACTGCATTTGACTTTGACACAAAGCGAGTGATCCTCGTCAGCTAGGTAAAATATATTTCTAAGAAATTTCTTATTTGATTTATGATGGCTATCTGCTGATAGCCTACACTTAATTCATTAACATTTAATCATATTATATATGGTCACACAGTATGGTTAATGTTTACGATGTTAAGTATTTGCTCACTAGATATTTTTTTTAATCTTGTATTGTATACTACTCCCCGCTTGTCTTCACATGTATCAACATAGAAAAACATGGTTTTACTACAGTAATGTTGTAGTAACTAAAAAATATTACAGAATCATCAGGTCACTGTGCTTCTTTATATTTTATCATGTAGAATGTAGTCTGTGTATTAATGTGTGTTGAGAGGGACATCCCAGTGGATCACATTGAAGTCATAAACGTCTTCAAGCACATGGCTCACAGAAGATTGCTGTTGTAATTAGTTTTAAAGAAGCCCTGCAACCCTGTGTGTGTGTATATATATATATATATATATACACACACACACATACATATATATATATATATATATATATATATATATATATCTATATAACTGTCATTAATAGTGAATAAATATAAAGCTTTTGATACTATTATTTTGTGTTATTTATTGGGGTTGGGGGGGGGGGCTTTTTTAGTTTCGGCACATGCCCCTCAAAAGGTCTGTGCACGGCCCTGACACTACTCAATATTTAATCAGTTGAAATGACAGTACCAGCCATTTGGATTATAGGCACACTTAATTTAATGCAGCAACAAAGTATTTACAGTGTAGCAAGATACATTTAAAACTCTTTTACCAGTAATGTTGTTGCTGTTACTGGTCCCTGGATTTTGGTCTAATTCCAATTATGAAATTATTACAACAATATATAAATACAACAATATATACTGTTATAAGTGATAGAACCATAACATGGAGCACTTGCGCATTTAATTTGTCTGCTACTTTTTGCCAGCCCTCTTTCCTGGCTTTTGCACACTTTGAGGTGTTCCCTGGCGTTTTAATTAAGGTTTCAAATTCAGCATATCCTTCTAGCAATAACTCTTGCTCTGCTGCGGTGAAAAACTGAGCGCGCTCTTTGGCCATGGTGAGCAGCCAATCACAGTATTGCTGATCAGTGTTTCTACTATCGATACATATCCCCTTTGAACTCGCAATTAAATCAGATAACATCAGCCGGATAACTTAGCTGGATCATGATGAGCACGATGATATTATCTTGGATGTCTTGTTTAATCTCAGATGTTTTAACCCTCTATGGCATGGTGTTGCCCTCAGGCAACAAACTACCTTTTTGGACCTCACACTGCCCCTTTAATTTTTTTTAATTAAAAAAAAAAGTATAATATCACCTGACATGTCTGTCCAATCAAATAAGGGACTAAAGTGGTTGTAGCCTTTTGTTTGGGGGTGGGGCAGTCCTTTCCGGAAGCAAAGTCGCATGGGACACAGTGCCACCAATTGGTAAGTTCAATTTCACTTTTTAACATGTTTAAAATTAAATAACTTTATATAAAAAAAATATATGTATGTGCATCAGTATGTAAAGAAGTATGTTTGATTGTTTAAAGACACATTTTGATTTTATTTATATGCTAAAACTGTGTTTTTTTGTTTGTTGCCTCAGGGCAACACTGTGCAGTTAGACCACTTTTTTTTCGGGCAATATGCTAAATTGGGGAGATGTGATCGGATGCAAAATTAGGACCACATGGTGCATTCAAGTCCTCCTGGGAAGCTCTGTGAATGCATCATATATGTGCAATTTATGTTATTATTATTATTATTATTATTATTATTATTATTATTATGTTGCCACAGAGATGATGGTGCCTATCATCTCATAATCTGGCTAAATGAGTAATGTTTTCTGGCAAACTTTATCTCTCTTCTTTATTAACAGTACACATAATGTGTACAAATTACATTGAACAGTCAGCATTAAGATATGCATTTTTCATGATCAATGTTTTTACTATCTACTGATACTTACAGGAAATGGACACAAGACAATTTTACGGGCGGAAGGAACATGATCGAGCAGTTAGGGTCATTCCTTCTGACAGTGAGGACAGTGAGCTTGAGGAGAGTGAAAATGAGGACAGTGAGGTTGAGGAGAGTCATGAAGACTGGATCCCTGAATCAGGTTTGAGAGACAGTTTGGAGGTCAGGGGTCAGTTAGGGGTCAGTCAGCAAAGTATCATGTGTGTGTGTGTGTGCGTACGTGTGTGTGTTTGTTTGCATGCATGTCATTGTATGATGAAGGGTATATGACAAACATGCTTCCTGCTGTCTTTTTTAGGAGAATGCCTGTCTCTTGACAATGACACAGAGTCTGAGGATGAAGATGAAGATGATGTAGAAGAGGTTGATGTTCCACGCCTACCCCGATGGAGAACACCTCACAATGCACACTTCAATGCTTGCCCAGAATGGCAGGACCTGCTTCCAAAATCTGATGATATCATGTCCCCCCTCCAGTACTTCAAGCAGTTTTTCTCTGAAGACATTCTGGAAGTTATTGTAGAGCAGTCAAATCTGTATGCGATACAATGTGATGCAAACAAGCCGCTTAACCTCACCATAAAAGAATTGGAGCAGTTCCTGGGGATTGTGGTGTACATGTCATTGTTTGGTTTACCAGGCACCCGCATGTTTTGGAACAAAGCCTGCAGAGTATCCCAAGTAGCTGACACCATGACACTGAATAGATGGGAGGCCATCAAAAAACACCTGCACTTCAATAACAATGAAGAGAGACAGGAGGATAATAATGATCCACTCCACAAGATCCGACCACTGGTTACTCATCTAACCTCAAAACTGACATCAATCCCAATGAGTGAAAAGCTGGCTGTTGATGAGCAGATGGTCCCATTCAAGGGAAGAAACAGACTGAAGCAATATCTGCCATCAAAACCAAAGAAATGGGGCTACAAGATTCTGGTCTTGGCTGGCTCTGATGGTGTCCCGTACAACTTGGAAATCTACACAGGGAGAGTTGTACAACCCCCTGAGCTAGCAGATGTGGGAGCAAGTGGCAACGTTGTCCTCCGCCTGGCCCAGCCTATACCCAAGCATAAGAAATACAAGGTTTTTTTTCGACAACTGGTTTACGAGTGTCCCTCTTGTGCTTACACTGGCTCAGCAGGGAATTCACTGCACTGGTACTGTTCGTGGCAACAGACTACCAGGTGTCAACTTGATGTGCGATGCTGAGCTGAAAAGAGCAGGACGTGGATCTTTTGAACAGAAGATGGCCATGGTGAGAGAAACCACCTTGTATGCTGTAAAGTGGTACGATAATCGCTCAGTGACCCTTCTCAGTGATTACACTGGAGCCCACCCAGTCACCGAGGTTGACAGGTGGGATCGCAAGCAAAAGATGATCACCAAAGTCCCCTGCCCTGCTGTGGTGAAAGAATACAACAAGAATATGGGTGGGGTGGATCTTCTTGACTCACTGCTTGCACTGTATAGGATCAAAATCAGATCAAAGAAGTGGTACCACCGGCTGGTGTTCCACCTTCTGGATATGATCATCGTGACCACATGGCTGCTCTACCGAAGAGTTTGTTAAGGTACTGGCATGAGAAAGAATGAACATATGAAGTTGTATACCTTCAAATCCTACATTGCTGAAGCCCTATGCAAAAGTGGAAAGAGCCTGGAGCACAAGAAAGGTCGCCCCTGTTCCACAATTGCTGGTGAGTATGAGGAAAAGAGGAGAAAAGGACCCGCTGCTCCAATTCCACTCTCTGATGTGCGCCTGGATGCCACAGCCCACTGGATGATTATGGCTGAAAAGAAGGGGAGATGCAAGGTACCAGGGTGCACAGGTACACCAAAAGCCAAGTGCCGGAAATGTGATGTTCACCTCTGTTTTACATCCACCAGCAACTGCTTTCTGAGGTTTCACACAGAATAGGAAATCAGAGTATGCTTTGTCAAAAAGAGAAGCTCTTAATTAAACAATATCCAAAAAACCACACAAACACACATTCACACACACATACACACATAGTCATTCGGATGTTGGTTAATATATAAGTGTTACAATATGTTTATATGAAATGTCAGAAACATTTGGTGTTGTAATTAGTAGTAGTTTGTTTATTTGATTGTTCATTGTTTTTTTTTATTGGTTGGAACCATTTGTTATTGATGTTTGTCAAAATAAAACATGTTCTAATGAAAATATTACATGTTTTCCTTATTCCACTTATATAGAAAACCTTGCTGTTTTATTTATTTACTAATTTGGGGAACAGACACAGTCTCTATGTAATGATATCTAGGTGAAAGAATCTCTTTGTGTTGAGATTTAGCTGACTTCTGTGGTGTGAGACAGCTAGTAGACGGTCGGTTTAGTCAGTCTGTCTGCTTCCTGACCTTGGCCCCAGTTTGTCATGTTTCATATATATATCCATCAAACTGTGGTAAGTCAGAATCAGTCAACAAATACGGTGATTCATGCCACCTTCTCCTGTTATTATCACTTGCACTACCTGTCACATTTTAGTAAAGTCTTCTCAGTCAGCGACAAAGGTTTCACATTACATAAATGCAGGGAAATAGTCATTAAGTCAAGAAGATTTCAGAACTACAGACACACATCCAAACTTTTATTGAGGATAGCTTAGCGAACCCCGTACATTGTTCGGTTCTGGCTGTAGAGCCCATGCAGCAGGGCATCTGGGTGACTGTGAGACGGCATAGTCGCGGGGCAAAACACCGTTCCATTCAAATTAGGGTTTCAAACAGGTTCTCCCCACTCAGTGATGCACCCACTGAGAATCCTGTTGAATGTGCCCTAGTTATTGGTGTTTCTATTAAACGAAATGTGAAAATAGGCCACCATAGGCATGTGTTCACCGGGAGCCAGAGCACCTGATATCAAAGCAAATGTAAATGTGGTGGCTAATGCTAAACTTAAATATTGTGTTATTCACGTTGGCAGTAATGATGCCTAACTTCACCAGTTGGAGATCATTAAAATTAACATTAAAGAGGTGTTTGAATTTACACTGTAATTTGCTCTGGCCCCCTCCTTGTTCACTGGAGTGATGAGATACTTCACTCCAGACTATCATCACTCAATGGCTAATAGGTGTCCACAGAATAATATAGGGTTCATACATAATATAGGTAATACAGGGCCTGGTTATGGCTCTAATTATTCTTTTCTTTTGTCTCTATAATTACTAACAATGTTCTATTCACACAGATTTAATCCCTCATTTATTTCATCAAACTTCTCACTTCACCTTCTTTGAAACTGTATCAAATGCTCTTCTTGAAAAAAGAGACATTTCAGTGAGATTTACTATTCAAAATGTTTTTAAAAAATTACATATTTGCTCAGCTAGGTGGGAGGTGCATCTTAGGGATAGCTAGTATGTTATCTTAGCAGACCACCAAAACACAACAATTTATGAGATTAAATCCTGACCCAAATTAGGAGATTTTCAGAATAAAATAGAGGTCAAATACTGAAGCTTGAGTCTTTTTTTGTCAAGGTAATTACAATCGTTTACAATAAAACTTTGAACTAATATAAACAATGATTCAGTGTGCCGTCATCCTCATGAAGCTTAAAAGGTAAATATACATATGGTTAACAAAAATGTCATTGAAATAAAAATGCCCCTTAAAATCAAATATTAGGCATTAATAATGCAGGTTATTTCTGGCAGTGATATCGAAGAGGACAGGAGCTAACAAGAAAGTTTGTTAATATGTAACCATAATTTGTTAATGAGTAACAAATGAGTTGTTAGTGCTCAGCTCAGCCTATAAGTATGTTATGACAACACTGAGTCAATAAAGAAGGGTGTTGCTGGCGCTTTGAAGAAGGACAAAACGAGACAAGACAAGTGAATCTAGAGGATGGAGAAGTGTAAAACAGATTGCATTGAAAGACCTCTGTCTCTGGCCTTTGAAAAATTCGGTTGTGCTGTTGGTAGACATCCATGTGTGTTTCTTTTATTAGCTTTATTTGTGGCTGCTGCTCTTGGAGCTGGTTTCATCTTTCTTCATGAGAGGGAGGCAAATGATATTGAAGACCAGTTTACGCCCGTCAATGGACCTGCCAAGTTGGAGAGGGAGATTGTGGTGGAAAATTTCCCACAATCTGAAGAGTTTTCTGAGTTACGGCTTGCTTCTGAAGGCACTTATGCCTCTTTGATCATCACAGGCTTGCAAGGAGAAAATATATTAAATGAAGCAGCTTTTAACGATATTATAGAGCTAGACAGACAAGTGAAAAGTATATCAACAGGAAACACTTTTGAAAAACTCTGTGCCAAATCAAAGGGAAACTGTATGTCAAATGCAATTTTGGACATTATAAATTACAGTGCTACTGAAATTGTTTCTTCAAGCATTAAATATCCGATAAATAATTACACGTTTTTGGGAACAACCATTGGCGGTGTAGAGCTAAAGCCAGATAGTTCAGAGATTAACAGTGCAAAAGCCATCCGGCTTTTTTATTTCCTAGATGAGAAGAAGACAATTGGAAGCTCTGACTGGCTTGACGGCTTTCTAAAACTCCTCTCAAACTATACAGAACAAAAAACGGTAAGTAAAAAAATATTTTGAATTATATCTATTGACCTATCTAATGACCATTTTGTGTGAGTGTGTGTAAAAGTACCTCAATATGACATTTATCCAAGAATCTCAAATAAGTCAAGCACCAATAGACATTTGGACAGCAATTCAAATATACAGAGATAATGAACTGAATATGTATATATTTGTTTAATTTTTTTCTGCCTTGTCATGTCCTGTAGAAATTTGTAATAATTAGAGATTCCACACAATGAAACACATTTATGCATACAGTATTAAACAGAATAGTGTCTTTTTATTCTTTTTATTTTTATTTTTATTTACACAGGTCCATGTGTCTTACTTTACATCAATATCAAGACAGAATGAGTTTGAAACCAATTCAGACTCTGTGATCCCCCTGTTCTCTGTTACGTATTTCCTGGCCATAACCATTTCAATTATGTCTTGTTTAAGGTATCAAAAATATTAAAAAAGAAAAAAAAAAAGAATCAAATAAGCACATGTTTCTGTCACTTGCTATATAATTTATCTCTATTTCCACAGGTTGGACTGTGTCAGGACAAAGGTGTGGGTGGCTACATTTGGCGTCGTCTCCGCTGGTATGGCCGTGTTGGCCAGCTTTGGACTGCTGCTGTTCTGTGGGATGCCATTTGCCATGACTGTAGCCACAGCCCCATTTCTGATCCTCGGTAAGTTCATTCATTTCGTCACCTAGTAGGTGTCTCACAGCTGATGTTCACAGGCTCACCAGTCTCTGATTTCCTCCAGGTATTGGTGTTGATGACATGTTCATTATGATCTCCTGCTGGCAGAAGACTGAAGTTAATAAAGCTGTTGAGATTCGTTTAGCAGAAACATATAAAGAGGCCGGCGTGTCCATCACTATCACCACACTGACAGATGTTCTGGCTTTCTACATCGGTCTCATGACTCCCTTCCGCTCAGTTCAGTCTTTCTGCGTGTACACCAGCACAGCTCTTCTGTTCTGCTACATCTTCAACATCACCTTCTTCGGCGCGTGTCTTGCACTAAACGGACGGAGAGAGAAAGGCCACAGACACTGGCTGACCTGCATGAAAGTCCCAGAAGCCACTGGTGATGATGGAGGTTGTTGTGTTGGTGGGGCGTATGATAAAAACACACTGAAGGAATTTGAAATGCCAGTAGATTTATTCTTTAAAAACTATTACGGCCCTTTTCTGACAAGAGTGTGGGTTAAGACACTTGTGTGTCTGATCTATGCTGGGTATTTGGCAGTCAGTATCTATGGATGCTTCCAAATGCAGGAAGGTCTAGATCTGAAACATTTAGCAGCAGACGGGTCATATGTTGGTAGTTACTATGACAAAGAAGATGAATTCTTCTCCGCCTTTGGTCCCAATGTCATGTTAGTTATAAAGGATGAAGACTTTCAGTACTGGAACCCAACTGCTCGCGACAGTCTTGACTTGTGTTTGGAAAGTTTTCAAAATCTGCCAGTGGCAGATTCAGGCATTTCGCCTGTTTCTTGGCTGAGTGAATACATGCAGTATGGAAAGAATGCAAGTTTAAGTTTAAACAGTGAAACTCAATTCAAAAGCCATTTAACTGCATTTCTTAATCAGTCTGGTTTTAGTCAAGATGTTAATTTCACTAACAATCAAATTCATGCATCACGCATGTTCATTCAGACTGTGGACATCCGCACAGCAATCGATGAGAAGAATATGCTGGCTGTGTTTAGAGAAACTGCAGAAAATTGTGGGAAGTTGCAGACACCCGTTGATCTGATAGTGTACCACCCTGCATTCATCTATTTCGACCAATATGCCGTCATCATCAGTAATACAATCCAAAACTTAGTGGTTGCTACATGTGCAATGTTAGTCATTTCACTCCTGTTGATCCCAAACCCTCTCTGTTCTCTCTGGGTAACATTTGCCATCGCATCTGTCATTGTGGGAGTGGCCGGATTCATGGCATTATGGGATGTTAGTTTAGACTCTGTGTCTATGATTAATCTTGTTATCTGTATCGGGTTTTCTGTCGACTTCTCTGCTCACATATCCTATGCTTTTGTGTCAAGTGAAAAATCCTCAGCGAATGAGAAAGCCACGGATGCCATCAATAAACTGGGCTATCCCATCATTCAGGGTGCCGTGTCCACTATCGCAGGTGTGGTGGTGCTCGCGGCTGCTAAAAGCTACATCTTCAGGACCTTCTTCAAAATCATGTTCTTAGTCATTCTTTTTGGGGCCATCCATGGCATCGTATTCATACCGGTGTTCCTGACCTTCCTCAGCACTTGTAGTAGCAGTCGTGAAAAAAACAAACCAAATCATTCAGAGCCCAGTGACAAAAGCGAACAGCGAGTAAAAGCAGTCGTGATTCAGAATGTGTGGTGTTCTGATCCTGACTGTCCTTAGGCTCCGTGATCTTCCTTTTTTATGAGCTTAACTCTATATGACACTTTGATTTGACCATGCAGGATTATCCTGAAATATCAATCATTCTGTTACGTTCTCATATACACACTGTATCTTATATGTTTTTGTTTTTATATTTTTATCAAGTTTAGCTTTTTATTTTTATCATTGTAATCAATATTATTTTCAATGCAGTTCTATTTAATATGCACATCACATTCATTTTAACACATCAATGCAAACACAATTTAGCATTTGTAATCCAGTTACTATCAAGTTAATTGATTAAACCACATTACTGGACAATGGGAATTTTGTGTTTGGCATTAAAAGAACTTGATCTCACCATAATTGTCATTGAAGTGAATGAGTGAGCAATTTATGATACAGTATATGCATGAATGCATAAACACCTGCCGCTTATGTTCTCTCCTGCGTCTTGTAAGCTGGACGCCATGATAGACATGAGCAAAGGCCATGTTTCCTGGTTCATGATTTCTTTATCCTGGTGGAATGTAAATCAGCTCTGTTCTGTGTGAAGAACCTGGAGGTGCCATCACAAAGCATTAGTTTGTAAACAGCAAGTTAAAGAGTAACCCATCTATTCTGTGTCTTCAGTTAAATTTCATTTAAAAATTAGCAAACAGATCCTAAATGTAACACTAAACATAATAAGGACATAATAAGGACATAATGCACTTAATTTGAGACAATAGCCTAACCCAGGGGTCGGCAACCCAAAATGTTTAAAGAGCCATATTGGACCAAAAAAAACAAAAAACAAATCTGTCTGGAGCCGCAAAAAATTGAAAGCCTTATATAAGCCTTATATGAAGGCAACACAGGCTGTAAGTGTATATTAGCTATATTAGCCTACTGTCAAAATGACTAAGTAGGCTACAAATACATAATGAGGTATTCCCGAGGTATATATTTAAAAACTGCTGAAAGCTACAGAAAAAAGAAGCAAATGGATCGGTGCAATTCACCGAAACAGCTGGACTCCAGCAGAGAAACATGGATTTGCAGTTATCATTTTGTGTCAAATTGTTGGATTTTGAGGTAAAATCATTCCATATATATTGTATTGTTATATATTATGTTGACAAATCATCTATTAAATATTTTCCATCTTATATTCTGCATATTTGTGCGTTTTAAAATAAACACTGACAAAAACTATACTATAAAACTATATGTTTTAGGGATGGACAATATGACGATATATATAACATTGATATAACGTTAAGTAATTACGCGGATTTAAACCTAAGTTACCTATATTGTAGTTATATAAAATATTCACAGGCAGATTTGCTTTATGTATTTCCTCGGCGTCAAATCAGGCACATATAAATGTCAGGAAACACGACTCCTGGCTACATGTCAATATCCATGGATTAGGTTTATTTGACAAGTTGTAAGAAACACTTTCGAGTCCAACCTTTAGTGTAATTCGTTTGTTTTTACTCGCGTTTTCGCAGTTTCCTCTATTAAATCCAGTCACGCAGCAGGTTCTTTTGCCAATCAGTCCAGCTAAGGGAGCGCGCTTTCGGCGGGAAAGTGACGTCGATGGCTATGACGCAAATCTTCGTTGACAGAAATGTTGAAATTTAATATTTATTATAGACATTTTTACAGTATTGAAAAATGTTAAGAATGTTTGTGTCATGTTTGTCCTCCTACAGAAACCATATGAAAACAAAAAATATATATTTTTTCCATTTTAATACATTTTTGAAAAAGCTCCAGGGAGCCACTAGGGGAGTGCTAAAGAGCCGCATGCGGCTCTAGAGCCGCGGGTTGCCGACCTCCGGCCTAACCGTTAAAACTGTGTAGACCATTCACAAAGTTGTACATGAACTAATGTGCATACTCAGGCCTTAAGCATCAATGTCAATAAGACCTTGCATCATTTTGCTGGGGACAAATGAGTGTACACATCAACTCTGAGCATCATAAAAAAAAGCTATTACAAACTCACAATAAAATCTACAGCAAAAACAAAAGTAAATAATTACCACAGCTAAATTGTCTAAATATTTTATTCATCCCACAATACATGCTGAGAGCCATGGATGAGCTTTGTACTATGCTGATACCCAACATGCATTGCGGCCTGAAGCTTTTTGTTGAGCTTCATATGCTGATTGTTGATGTCTGAATGATACACTAGATCAAACAAGGCCCTTTGTGCTCAGCCTTTTTAAAACTCTTGAATGTTTGTCACAAACACTGCTGGATCTCATGGTGTACTATCAGGATTACTGTCATTAATAAAGTTAGTAACCCAGATAAAAAGATTCAGGGTAGGGGGGGGGTGGGGTTGTACTCTGTGTTCGGGCCAAATACCGAGCTGAGAACCCTCTCCCCGGACAACACGCCAAATACGTATACCATTCATTTTATCTGACCTATTTGTAACTGTGAACTCGTGAAATATTACATTAAAATGGCCAGTAGGTGGCGGTAAGTCACTGTTTTTATGAGTGAATCATCAAGTCATTCATTCTTTGAAATGATTTAAATTCTTTAAATCGTGAATATGGAAACATTTGGATTTGTGCCAAATTAGAGAGGTAGGTTATAACATCGGTTTCTGTTTCAGTTTAGCTTTAAATGAATTTGTTTTGGCTTAACGTTTATATATTTTATTTTTCATAACTAAAATAGCTATGTAGTGGTGCCCTCCATGGGTTTAAAATTGATAGTATGTGTTGTTAATTATATGATGCTGTGAGCAGTTTAGCACTGCTGCAGTTCATATTACAGTTTTCCCTGCATTGTGTTGATTATTAGGGACAAGAAAATTTATTATTTGTTAAATTCAAATGACGTTTTAGTATTTTTTGACAGTACGAGTGAGTTTCATTTGTTGATAGACCGATCGTTAATCTAGTTAATGATTTAATGCACTGAGCTCTGCAGTCACAACACTCTATAACAGCAGACTGTTACTTTTAATTATTTTAAACCTAATTCCTTGTCAAATTAGAATGATTTCTAAGTTTTATATATCATTTGTGATTGCATTTTCTATAGATATGATCAGACATGCAGTCTACCAATGATATTAGAGAGACAGCACTAGGAATGCCCACAAGCGACTTCACAGTACAAAGACCAGCGACATGCAGCGAAAAAGTCGCTGGCTGTGTGAACGGGGCTTCACTGTCGAAGTGACCATGGTAACGGATTGCGTATCCTTCTAACATGGCAATGCTTTCCCGAAATGCAATGCGGAGTGAAAACATTGTGACGTAATGAACATTTTTCGCCATAGTTTTTTTTTTTAACGAAATTAACACTGGTAGCCATCAGGTAAGACTGGCTATTATTGTTTCGTGTAACCTGGCCTTTAGTTGGCCTTTCACGTATTCGTCCTAGCATGGCCTTTCATCATTTTATTCACACAACTGGCATATGGCAGCCCATCGCAGCCCTTTGCATAGCAAGGACTACTGCAACCCTTAGCAAAGCATGGCCATGGTCTTTCATGCAACATGACCTATGTGGTCTTTCTGCATTAACTGACCCTTCGCCGGGAGTTTGATTGACAAGCGATCTAACCAATCAGAACGCCGAATCCGCCATTTTGTTCGACAAAGCAGTCAGGAGATAGAAGATTAACCACAGTGGAGTTAAACTTGAAAAATTGTGTATATTGACATCTTTCCGCATTTGAAACAACATTCATCCTCATGTTTATTTGATGCTATAAATGGACTAGTAGGAAGAGATGATCGGTTCACGAGCCTCTTGAGCTGAGGTGCTACAGCAATCTGTCACGACACATTAAAGAGCCACAAAACGTTTTTATTGTTCTAATTTCTTAAACTACACAGTTTGAAAGCTGGGACTTTGTTTAATATCATAAGTAACCTGCTTTGTCTTGTCTGTTGATGTGTTGTCAGTATCTTCTTTGCTCTGCGATGTATTTTTCACTGCGTGTGGTGTGACAGGATGGCTTGTCGGACAAAGCAACAGTAACTAAGGGGAGCGGGTCTTTGAGAAGGGTCAATTGGCTTAACATAGCCTCTATGCTCATAGTATTTACAGTCAATTGTTTATCACATGGCCTATCGGGGCCATCAGGTAAGACTGACTATTGTTGTTGTCAGGGTTTTGTTCAGTTTGGTCTTACATTCACCAATTATCTCATTAGTTCCCTCATTAGTTCCTGTATAAAAGCTCCTTGATTTGTTCACTCTTTGTCCTGTCACTGTTATGTTTAGATGTGTAACGAATGGAAATGATCAAAATGCTTTAGGTATAATAAAATCCTTCATTTTCTCTCCTGTTGTTCAAACTAAGTCATCGGCTCCAAAAACTAGCAAAACCAGTTCTCTTCAAAGGTTCGTTATCACCTATAGGCTCCCATGAATGACCTTAGTAGAGACGGTGTCTGGAGCTCTCTGCAAGCTTCAAAGACAGGAGGTGATACCCTCTCTGCATCCCCCATCAACAGACAGTGCCAGCCATTTGGTCCACAGACTACAGACAAACTTCCAATATACTTTGGAAAAAGGACATTGACTTCATTTCTACCCACAATCAAACTGTCCTAACTGTATATAGTATTTTTTCCTTTTTCATGTATGTCCTTATGTTATATTGACCTAATTATGATTCTTTAGTTATGTCAGAGTAACTTCAAATGCCAAAATCCAGGTCTATGTATTACTGCTTGAATATCTTTGAATCCCCATCTTTCTTGGTATCGAAAGAATCCTCTTTTTGAGGAAGCTAATTTGCTTTTAATATATATCATCTAGAAAATGTATTTAGTTACCATTTATAGTACAGTGTACTACAAGTGGTAACTAAATATTTTTTTAATACAGAGATAGTATATTAAAAGCACATTTTAGTTCATATTTCATGGTGTCTCAAAATAGCAGTTGAGTCCACTTAGATGTTCTTAAGATGATCTTAAGAAGTACTAAAGAAGAATTTTTAGTATATTAAGTACAAAATTAGTGCGCAAAAATAAAGCACTTTAAGTACATTATAGAAATTTACTTTTTTTTTTTTTCACCTGGGGTTCACTACCAGCTGTTAATACGTTACATTAAAAAACGTAAGCAAACGTTCACCTGCCCTCTGACTCTTTCTGGTCGAACAATTTTCCTTGCATTTATTTCCTGTTATCACTGTAAAGCTGCTTTTGAAACAGTCTATATTGTATGAAGGCACTATATAAATAAAGGTGACCTGAATAATAATTCAATATGATTTTTAAAGTCTGTAATACAAACAAACACAGAATATTTAAATGAGGAAGGATGACCGCAGAAAGTTATTTACGCTGATAAGATTTTGTGTGGAGGTAGATGGATCCTAATTAACCCTAACTAATAAACAAAGACATTAGGAACATGTAAAAATACCAGAAATAAGATTACAGTATACAGCATATGCTGTAAAATAAAATAAGCAAGCATAATGCACAAGTGAAAAAAATAACTGTAAAATGCATTCAAATAGTAACAATGTTGTGATTTCATTTATTAAAAACTTCAATAGTTAAATATGCAGATATATATTTAACTACAGTTAAATATACAGTGAAATATACAGAATTGAAACTACTTGAGGGTGAGAGAAAATAATGACAGAATTTTCAATTTTTGGGTTAACTTATCAAAGTCAAAGTTGTTGAAAAGTACAAAGGAATACAATTCACAATGCAAATTATAAGGTTCATTCTCATGTTTGAGCTTCCACCAGAGGTTTGTTCTCGTGCATCAAACATGTTCAGTTGAGCTTCTATTTATGTTTTCTGATCAATTTTTATGTGGATAAAAGCCTAAATTCAATCTGTTCATCATATAAAGCAATCGAGTCTCTTCAGAAAATTTGGACGAAAACGCTCAATTCATATGGAATTTCATTTATGTAAATGTGGTTGATTTTGTAATAAGTGAATTTAATTTCTTGTTGAAAAGTCTGATATATTTTTAAAGTGCCCCTATGCTATTTTAGAGGTTCCTAATTTTGTTTTGGAGTCTCCTACAACAGGTTTACATGCATCAAAGGTAAAAAAAAAAAAACACTTTAATTTTCTCATAATATACATTGCACATCAACACATTTTTTTAATGATTCTCAAGCAACACTCTTCCGTGTCACTCTCCTATGCTATTCGGGTAAGCACCACAATGCATGCATGTGAAAGTGGTAATAACATTGCTGTCTATAGAAGGTCAGAAAGCTCTTGGATTTCATCAAAATGATCTAAATTTGTGTTCCGAAGATGAATGAAGGTCTTACGGGTTTGGAACAACATGAGGGTGAGAATTAAACTAACCCTTTAAAAGATATTAAAATGTGGATGTCTGCCAAGAATTTAAAGCTACATGAAATGAACAGTTTGTGTTTGAATAATCTGCCATCTTCCTACCTCTCTGATTTATTAGTCTCACACAATCCCTCAAGAGCTCTCAGATCTGGGATAAAAAAAAAATCTCTTTGTTGTTCCTAGATACAGATTACAGCAAAGAGGACATTGTGCATTTGCTGTTGAGCGACCCTAAACTTTGGAACAATTATTGAATCACCTCATTTTTATTAGTCTTTGTTTTATGTTTATGATGCAGTGTAAAGCACACAATAGCTGTATTAATGGTGCCGTATAAATAAACTTTGACGTGTTCTGTCTGGACAATCTGTAGCAGGTGTCACAGTGATTAATGACAGTACCTTAAAATGTCAATGTTTTATGGTGTTATAAAAGAAAATCCTGTTCTCAATTTACATCTTCATTTTAACATTTTATGTCTTAACTTGAATCATACAAATCTGAGTTATGCAGATGACATGTCGAACTGTGAATCTTTAAATGACGTACAGTAACATGCATACAGTACATCATTGCAGATTGCAATTGTGTAGCATTTATCATTGTAGTCATACAAATGGTCAATTGTCACCTGCCATCAATGGTTTAAGTTTCATATGACAAAATGGAGAGTGTACCATTATCTTTCCAAAAACAAAGCTGTATTCCTGTAACGAGGCAGAAGCCAAGTTAGAATCCACATGCAATCATTTATTAAAATCCACAGCAAACAAATCTAAATTGGCAGGCAGATAACATAAACATAAGGCAGGCAGTGGTAACACACAATGAGGCAGTCCAATCCAAACAACAGAGAAAAGGGATAATCCAAAAGGCAAAAATGGAACAGAGCAGGCAATGCTCAGTACACAAGAGAAATAAGACAATGATAATAGAACACTCGGTAAGGCAGGTAAACTGGAAATACTTCACAATGGCCTGTTAGCCAGTCTGGATAGCACAGTCTTGAGATGATGTAACGAATTAGCTTGAATGGGTGAAATATATATGTAATTAAATCATAATGCATTATGATCAATTATAAATATAAATCCACCATAAAGGGAATTATGTATATGGGCATTTCTCAGATTAAGGGCCAAATTGGGTTGCTGCAATTTTGAAAATTAAAATTCCAAATTTTACTAATTGGAATACATCAAATTATCAGTCCTTAAGTCAGGAGTGACGTTATGAGCTTGGTTGAGACCATAAGATAAGGGAATTTATGATTTTTTGCCATTTTCTTAACTATGTGAAGTAAATGTGTCATTACCATCACATCATTGAATATATGAAAAAAATAAAACTTAAATGATAAATCAGTGCTTTTAAAACATTTTGTGGTTTCACATGGAATCTATTTTATCTTTAACTTAATGGGATTGTTGATTTTTACCTGCAAGATGAATTATAGTCATTTAAGTATCTAAATTTCTGATTCATCATCCTGGCTTGGAATATAAGCTTATTTTAAGTGAATGCCATATATCAAAACTTTTTAATACAGTGATCATTTAGACTGTCCAACATTGTCAGAAATATATAATTGTAGGATGTTTTTGTAATTTATACATAATTTATTGGCAAAAATATGTATGGTGATGGTGATGACATTGCAGTTCTGGTAATGACAGTTTGTTGCAGTGATGACAAATCACTGATCATAAGCTATTGTAATTTAAGATCCTAAGTGACTTCAGACCAACAACAACAAAAAAAGACCAGCTAGTAATCTGTTTAAACATCAAAACATAGTTTAATCTGATTATGGAAGACCAAACATGAACTGTGTTCCTTGTGAACAGGATTGGTTCAGTATAATTATAGTCTAAACAGACTATTTAATCATTTCATAGCCACGTTGAATAAAAAAAAAAGAAAAACATGAAACAGGAGGGCAGTTAAGAACAGGTAAAACGCTGAAATAACACATTAGTCATATTACGTACCCCAAACAACTAGAATCTAATCTGACACACGGACAAATTGTGTCTTACAACAATTGCTTAAAAAATGAAACACCACAAACATGTCATTGATACCAAATCTTCCACAAAACATTACTGTCACAGTTCCCGTGTCTCCCGGACTCCATTTCCCATCATCCTCTTGTCTCCACACCTGCACTCACTTCCCTCGTCATCTCCCCATCAGCACTCATCACCTGCACCTGGACTCCCTCATCAGCACTGCCTATATAATGGACTCACTCCCTTCACTCCCTGTCCGTTCTTAATGTTGTGTTACGTGTGTCATGCTATGTTCTATTCCTGGATTGCTAATAAAACCCATCATTTGTGGATATCCGTACTCTCCTCATCTCTCCTGCAACAGCACCCGTAACAATTACTCATTGAAAGATAATTTTCTATTTCTCTTTTTTTCTCTGTCCTTAGCTCTCTTCCTTTGTTGATTAACTTTCCATTGCTTTTTTTCATATCTGTGTTCTCGCGTGCTCAATAGGGAAACAGATTTCAATTTTCCTGTTTCTCTTCTACGATATCTCTCTTTCTCACTCTGCAGATACTGTGCATATTTCTCAGGATCATCTTTCAGACGTTTTCTGTAAGATTTGGACCTTTGGGCAGCTGCTTTTGGAGCCATGTCACACCTAAACACAACAAGATATTATGAATTAATTTAGTATTCTAAAAACAAATGCATTACTTAATTTAAAATATAGTGACTTTTAATTGGTAAATGTATATTAATTAATTTAAGATAACGTATTCAACATAAATTCTTTAAAGAACAGTATGTTTAATGTATCTGCCGTCATCACCACCACAACCTGTCATTACCAGCACAAGCTGTAATGTGCTGGTAATGACACTTTTGTAAAAAAAAAAACTAGCCTTACTAGCAAAGATGATGACTTAGCAAGTGTAGCTAGCTTTCTACATGTAATGTACACCATTTAAACTATTAAAGTGATAAAAATAATCCAAAAAGTTTTAAAAATACAGAAATACAACACATATGGTAATGACGCATAATAAGTGTACACAAAGACAACACAAAGAATAAAGAGTAGATTTACTTACTTTTCTGGACATCAAGGCATCAGTCTTGCAGCTTGAAATCCATGTGCTCCACTGTGAAATTAGGTTACCATGGCTACCAAATAAACTTTTGATGAAAAAAAAGTAGGAAAGTGCCTTTATGCAGAGCGTGTTGGTAATGACGGCTAAACCATGGGAAGGGTAGAAATTAAGCAAAATAAAGTACAAAATGCATATATATGCTTAATCTGTGCATGTAGTTTATTAGTTCAGGTAACATTTAATTCATATGCATATTTTTTATTTATTAATTTGTGATAAATAATGTTTGACATATGGCATGACATGTGAAAACTCTGGTGGCGGACAACACCATAACACAGATAATGTACCACAAAACACCAATTAAATGTGTTAAAATCATTAGTAAGAGCAGCCATAAAAAAGTCTAGGCTTGTTTTTGTTTATACTAATTAGTGGTGCTAAAATGTATTAGATTTAATTAGTTTTTAATAAAATTACACCCTGTGGACAGAAATAGGCCCGAATTCTGGGAAATACCCATATATGGATAATTAATTACAACAGATTATAATTAATTATTCATATATATGGTCTAGAATTAGTTTTAGAATAAACTTCAAAAGGAAACGGCAGGTTTTGTCCAACAAAACTTCAATCCGCCGATCTGTTATCAACTCTAAAGAGGAAATTATTCTTCTGGCCAAGAGGAATAATTTTCTATCCTAGCACCAACAGTACAAAGCATATAGCTAGCAGAATCAGAAACATTAAAGTGACTTGGTGTCGTTCATGAGCATCAAAAGAGGCAATCAAGCGTGAATATAATGGATTTAATATATGAACCTATGAATACATATGACTAACTCTAAGCAAAGAACACAAATATATAGAATAACGAGAGTGCAGACAGGAAAAACAGAGGTGATCAAAGAATGGAAGGACTTTTTGGCCTGCTGAGGTTGCTGCACCAATACGGAAAGAGTGACTGAAGTAATTTTTTGCTGGAATGCCTGACTGTTGAAGAACGGATCTGAGGTGCTTTCGGAACCAAAACCGTGTAACAGGTTTGTTGGAGTCATCTATGAATAGGGGTTTGTATGGGGATTTAGGCTGAGAGCTTCTTAATTGGAGCAGGGGCGTTTCCTCCGAGTAGGCAAGGGAGGCAGTGCCTCCTCAAAAAAAAAAAAAATAGGATGAGAAAATAATCCATATTACATATAAAACAACACAAATATGACAAATTATGACATTAAAAAGAGCGCAAGTCATGCGTATTTCTTAAGGAACACTGCCCAACAGCGACACCCGCAGGTAAAGGTGCACAGAGGAGTCATGCTTTACAGTCTATGGAGTCATGCCTCCCTTTCCTCTCATAGAAAACCATTTAAAATCATCAGACCCCCGGCGTGCGGTGGGTTTTGTGGGGGGTAATTGAGAATGAATGGGGGAAAGTCACGTGAGAGGAGGCAATGTCTCCATCGCGCTATGATTGGATGTAATTGGTTGTGATTGGATATGATTGGCTTGTGCGATAAATCCCGCCTCTCGTTGATGTGTGTGTGTTCCGCGCGTCAGTTTGACTGAACAAATAATGGCGTCAATCGGAAGACTAACTGAAAAGTAAGTAAACAGATCACAGTTAGATATCACCGCTTTATGTCACGTCAAAATCAAACTTGAAATGGACTGAAAGCTTGATGACTGTGGGGTTTTTAGTGCAATCAGTATGGTGAAATTAAAAATACAATTTGTGTCTGTGACAGACGGTGTTTAAGGAGCATGACTGATGATCCAAAATATCCTAGGTTGACAATTACAAAGAAAAACCGCAATACACAAATAAAATGTATTGTTTATATTATTATTGGCTTCAGTTATTATTTTGGAATGAATGTAGAAATGCTTAAAACACTAACTTGATGAGACTGACTTGGTTCTGAGAACACCCTGCTGAAAAAAAACAGCTTAAACCAGCCTAAGCTGGTTGGCTGGTTTAAGCTGGAAATAGCTGGTTTTAGCTGGTCTCCCAGCCTGGCCAGGCTGGTTTTAGCTGGTTAGTCAGCTGGCCTTCCAGCCTGGCCAGGCTGGTCAAGCTGGTCTCCGAACCTGGCCAAGCTTGTGTCTATGGCTGCCTTTACACTTTTAACATGTGATCACCGGGATCTGATAAAGCAGATCGGATCATCAGTCAATCAGAACATAGCACATTTACACTTGGCAACATCAACTGATTTTTCTATCTAGGTAACCGATCGGATTGGTCTTTCCTGCGCAATATTTAAATAAGTCTGCAGAGAATGGCCCGGTGCAATGTCAACCTGAAATAATGGGTTTTCTTTTGAAAAGCATTTTCAGTCGAGGGACAATTTACAAATCAAAGATAAGGGTAGAAGTCTCAATAGTCTCCATACGGGGGTTCTCCATCTTTTTTTCTGACAGTTCGCGAGAGAGGGTGCGACCTGCGAATGCAGACACGATGGCTGGATTGCGTTTACATTACACTGAAATTCAATCACAATGCGTCCTCAACTACCTCTGGACCAGGACACACTGATCGGATAACATTCAAATCAGACGTGCATTTACACTTGTCTTTTCAATGTGTATGTGGACAACATCCGTATACAGGTTGCATGTTAATGCCAAGTGTAAACGCAGCCTATTTTACCAAATTACAAATTAATCAGATTGTTCCACTTACTGACAAGGTTAAATTCAAGGGTAGTTTAGTATCACTGTCAAGCAGGCTAGATGGTACAGCTTAAATTATTCTAGTTGCTAATGATATAATATATCTGAGAGGAGTCTAAAATAAAATGATAAAACTGGTTTCACAAATAAATTATAGTATAAAATAAAGCATGAATCTGTAGCATGCTCTGACTAAAATGAGATAAAATAATTGTCTGAAGAAATACATTCACCATAGTTGTATGACCATATATAATCAACTTTCATTTTTAACAAGTGTTTGGGTTATGAATAGACTTAAATACAAATAAAACAAACACTGCATTTCTATAATAAATAATTTTAATGTCATCAGTAATGAAAAAATACTAGAAAAAAATCAAAATATCTTAATAATCTGATACACAAGTTTATATTCATTTAATTCCAATTCAGAAAAGTTACACATACATAAATATAACTTCTGGAATGTTTGAGTCATTGAGCACTGATTGATGTCATTTAGTATGTACAAATTATGATTTTATTTGTTTGTACTATATGTACTATTTTACATATACTTCAGTTGTTTCCAAGGATGGAATTCTTTTAAAAGTATAAACACAAGCACCAAAGGGTGCTTCATAGAACCAGGAACTCAACAGAGCGTTTTTAGGAAAAGGGAAACAGCGGTGTAGAATAAAGGTAAAATATATGAAAAATACGCCTTTTTTTTTTTTTAAACGAAGTATTAAGACATGTTAAACTGTGCCCCATAAACACAATCAAATCTAGAAAAAAAAAACAGTGAACCACCCCTTTAAACAGCCTACTTTAGCACTTAGCTAATCAATATTAGCATGTAGCTATTCACTGCTAGCATGTGTAACATGTTGGAAGTAGATTGCTAGCATGAGTCAAAACAGCCAACCGCCATGTCTCTACGATGTTCTGATGCAGAGATATAGATCTTGCAAAACGGTTGCTAGGGTACAGTTTGGTTGCTAGGGAGTGGCTTGGCAGCTACTAATGATAATACTCCAAAGGATGCTTGACAATATAAACCAACCCCCTTGTCTGTATGATGTTCTGATGCAGAGATATAGATCTTGTAAAACGGTTGCTAGGGTACTCTGTTTGGTTGCTAGGGAGTGGGTTGGTAGCTACCAGTGATGATACTCCAAAGGCTGCTGAACAAAATAAACCAACCCCCATGTCTGTACGATGTTCTGATGCCGAGATATAGATCTTGCAAAACGGTTGCTAGGGTACTCTGTTTGGTTGCTAGGGAGTGGCTTGGCAGCTACCATTGACGATGCTCCAAAGGCTCCTTGACAATATAAACCAACCCCCATGTCTTTACGATGTTCTGATGCAGAGATATAGATCTTGCAAAACGGTTGCTAGGGTACTCTGTTTGGTTGCTAGGGAGTGGCTTGGCAGCTACCAATGACGATGCTCCAAAGGCTGCTTGACAATATAAACCAACCCCCATGTCTTTATGATGTTCTGATGCAGAGATATAGATCTTGTAAAACGGTTGCTAGGGTACTCTGTTTGGTTGCTAGGGAGTGGGTTGGTAGCTACCAGTGATGATACTCCAAAGGCTGCTGAACAAAATAAACCAACCCCCATGTCTGTACGATGTTCTGATGCCGAGATATAGATCTTGCAAAACGGTTGCTAGGGTACTCTGTTTGGTTGCTAGGGAGTGGCTTGGCAGCTACCAATGATGATACTCCAAAGGCTGCTTGACAATATAAACCAACCACCATGTCTGTACTATGTTATTATGCAGAGATATAGATCTTGCAAAACGGTTGCTAGGGTACTCTGTTTGGTTGCTAGGGAGTGGCTTGGCAGCTACCATTGACGATGCTCCAAAGGCTCCTTGACAATATAAACCAACCCCCATGTCTTTACGATGTTCTGATGCAGAGATATAGATCTTGCAAAACGGTTGCTAGGGTACTCTGTTTGGTTGCTAGGGAGTGGCTTGGCAGCTACCATTGACGATGCTCCAAAGGCTCCTTGACAATATAAACCAACCCCCATGTCTCTACGATGTTCTGATGCAGAGATATAGATTTTGCAAAACGGTTGCTAGGGTACTCTGTTTGGTTGCTAGGGAGTGGTTTGGCAGCTACCAGTGATGATACTCCAAAGGCTGCTTGACAATATAAACCAACCCCCATGTCTCTATGATATTCAAATTTGAAGATATCCCCCTATGCTTTGGGTTGCTAGGGTATTGCTATGAGGTTGCTAGGATATTCTATATATGATAGATAGATAGATAGATAGATAGATAGATGAGAAGTGATAGATAGATAGATAGATAGATAGATAGATAGATAGATAGATAGATAGATAGATAGATAGATAGATTATGAGTTTGAATGAGTTTCAATGGATTAGAAATAGTACATAGAATGGCACTTGAGTCTAATTGAGTTTTTGAGTCTAATGGGCTTCCGTAGTTTAAATTTGAATTTTGACAGTTGGAATTTGAAAGTCTTGGCTCATTTGAACATTCCGTCAATTAAAGTCAATGGGATTTTTCCGAGCTTTAACAGTAATTTTTAGGAAAACCGTGAGTCAGATCAGTTAGAAAAGATATAGCACACTAAGTCAGAACAGTTTGAAGGTCTGACCCGAGTTTGGAGTTTGTGGAGTTAAAGCTCTAGGAGGAGTTAGTCTTGCAAAATTTAGCCTCCCTCAGAAATACACAATGGACTGAGACTGGTTAGACTGGTTAGCTGGCGCTATGTATTGTGATTCGTTGTCTGGAATACGTTGTCATGATTCACGTTGTCCCTTACCATTACAGGCAAACGTCGCATATGCTTCGGTCAAAGTCCAGTCTTTGCTTCAGTGGAAATGTAAATAATGGCGTCAATATTGCCATATCAATTTGAGCCCGTATCAGACCCAGATAGTGGTAATGATGAAGAGGGTCAAGCAGAACCTCTGCAAGCACAGCTTTTAATGGTTGTTTATGAATGTCAAGTATTTTTATTTGTATCAAAAGTGTTTAGATATGCTGTCACTTGTAAATGTTACTACTGCCCCATAGTGTTATGATTAAAGCTTTACTGTAGCTGAATACATGACTGAGTAGTAGCATTTTTGTAAAGGAATTGTTTAATTTACAGCATGAACAAGCATGTGGGTAAACACAACATAACATCCGTAACTAAACTGCTGTACACTGATAACAGAAACGCTAACAAACACCAACAGAAGTTTTCTGGTGTGATTACATAGAAGTTTGTTGGTGTTTGTAGGCATTTGTTGGAGAAGTATGAAATAGAATTTAGCTAAGTGACTAGCGAAGCCAAACCACGTTGGTCTTTGTTTACATCCCAGAAACTATATAATTTTATTATAAAAAATAAAACATACTTAGAGGTTGGGGCCCATAAACAGCAGCTTCTGCTTTTAAAGTGGGAACTGCTCCATCTTTCAGTAATAGCCTTTGTGCAAATCCAGCATTTAACTCGTGTAGATTCTGGAAGCTGTCTTCCGTAAAATGTGCAGCACAGACAGTTGACGTTGTTCCCGAAGTCCAGCGTCCCTAGGAAGAAGACTTGTATGCAAGCGACATGGCCTCACCCACTTTGTAGCATGTTCCTGGGGCGTGTTTTGCAGGGTTTATGATGTCACCAAACCGGGAAGAAGCTTGTTGTAGTCCAAACCGGTCGTTTTTGTAGACACTAAACTGCCATAAACTTTAAAAGAAAATATCTCAGTTTGCATTGAGCTTTCAGCACTGTAACTTTGCAGATACTGTTTATGCTCAAGCAGCAACATTACACACTAACTAAAGTTAAAAAAGTGAAATCGCAATGAACCACCCCTTTAATCAAGTATGAGATTGTTTCACTATCGAGTACTGATAAGTCTGCAATGGTGGGGTAGATTTTTGGATCGAATTTGGAAGTGATAGCAAGTTCTGAGCATCTATGAAAACCTGTGCGGAGGGGCTGGTAGCCTATGCGGAGGGTATAAATGCATTTTGTGAGAATATCTAGCATTATGGGTTGTCTGGCGTCATGATGGGTGGGCTGGGATCATTAAATCTCTTTGATCAGGTGGGAGGTTTGTGAATTATTTATCTTGGGGGAGGGAGGGCCATAAATTAATTTGTGGAAAAATTGGACGTCACTCAGGTAGCCTTTGATGGACCCGACTTGGAGGCCTTTGACACTGTTAAGGTAGGAGATGAAGGAGATGATTGAAAGGAGTTCCGCCTCTGGAGCCAGTGTCCTGAATTTCGAGACAGAGAGTCAGAGAAAAGCGAGACAGAGAGTCAGCGATTTGATTTTCTGATCTGGAAGCATGTTTAGCGATTATGATAAATTGATCGCATGCTGAGATCCAGATTAGACGTCTTAAAAATGGCATTAAAAATGGCACGCCTGAGTTATGCAGGGTATCCGCGGGGCATTGAAAAGCATTAAAAGTCATTAAATGGATTTTGTGAAAATCAAGGCCTTGAATGGCATTGAAAAGCATTAAATTTCATTTATACAGGCATTACATTTTTTAGATAGTTTTGAAAAAAAACTACCAGTTTATTTTGAATAAAGCCTAAATAATTAATGATTTGCTGTTGCAAAATATGTACATTGGTGTGATACGCACACGGAACCAGTTTGGTAATTGCCTCCGGCCGGTGCGAAATTGCCATAACGCCGGTTTAGACAGCGGCGGGCTGGGAACTGTAGACAGAAGGCTGCATCAGTGTTGCCAACTTAGCGACTTTTCAGGCCCCTTTTGCGACTTTTTTTCCTAAGAAAGCGTGTTGTGACAAATACAGCGACTTGTTAACCTGATCTAGCGTCCGAGACCCCCTGGTACAACCGCACGAGCACGAGATTGCTTTTCTGCCGCAGGCGCAGGAATTCGTTCCGCCTTTCTGGTTCAGCATTGAGGATGTGCGCTCAGTCAGAGAACAAATAAAATAGATAGGCCTACTATTGCTTCTAACCTGAGTGATCATTTTACGTGTACATATAGCTAAAATCACTGCAAATGTCTATTTTATGTGTATGGTGATTTTGTCAGACAACATCTCGATTAGGCTATAAATCAGGATTTTAGTGCTGGTTTAACACGTCAGGGCTCGAACTTTACTCTCCCGACCGGACAAGGACCTTATTAAAAAGTCAATACCAAAAAAACAAACAAACAAACAAACAAAACAAACTTGGTAATCACCAAAACGGGAGTATGAAATATTTTATTTCATTTAGTGTTAGTGGCGATCCATAGTGGATAATAATAGGCTGTATAATGTACTGACGATAACAGTGTTGCGCTGTTGAGGCTCGCGCAGCATCTCGAGGAGAAATGGAAACATGAGCAAAGCACACAAAAAGAAACTTGGTTAAACATACTGCAGTAAAAATTCAAAATGTGGAGTTTACTGGTAAGTAATATCACACGACCTGTTTTGCTAAATAGGCTACCATCACGATTAAAAATGTGACACTGATTTCATACAACAGTTCAGTTAACAAATAATTAATATTAAGCCACTTACATTTTAGAAGGAACATTGACTGTTTTTGTTCTATTTTAGCACCAAAAATCGTTTCAAACAAAGTTCACAGCAGTACTACCAAAGCGCAACTCTCAGCCTTGTTTTCATTACTGATTCAGCGTTTTGAACGAATCGGTTGAGTCAAAGATTAAATGACCCATTCATTCTTGAATGAATCAGCCATTGGAATGAATCATTTGAATGAATGAATCAGTGACACTCACTTATTAAGATGGTTACTTGACGCCACCTAGTGGTGGTTTAGTTTCATTTTTAAAATATAATTTCCCCTCTAACATTTCTTATTTGTATTTTCAAAAAATATTTTAAAAAATTCCATAACATTATTTAATGCAGTTGTAATCAATCAAAAATATGCAGATTTACATACGTCAAAGCTGCAATATTCTGAAAGGATATTGCTTCAGAACAAATTTGTTTCTACCAAAAACAAAAAAAAAAATTCCGGACAAACTACTGTTTTGCTCGTACAAGACAAAATATATAGATGAAACAATTTTATTGGGAGTTTGGCTTAAAATATATTAAGTGAGCAAAAGTGTAGCAGCAGAGAAGCAAACAAATGTAAAGGGCTGACACTTGGCAGAATGCGAATGCAACAATGACATGATGAAGTTTCTAATTGCCGTATGTCGTCATCTATCGACATTTAGCGGCATATATATATGGCATTAAAAAAATAAAAAATTGCCATTAAAAAGGCATTAAAAAGCATTAAATTAGATTTGATGAAACCTGTAGAAACCCTGTTATGGAAATGGGAAAAATGAGAGGAGATGCACGATGAAAGGGCGGCCTTGTGGAATGATGCGCATGGCGAAGTTTAAGTGGCCGAGAAGGGAGAGGAGTTTGCTTTTGGAACAGTTTGGACTGTCTAGGTGATGAGGTTTAGTGATGAGGATTATCCTATTGATTTTTTTTCCTTGGGCAGGGAAGCCTGGTATTTTACTGAATCTAAGATAATGCCGAGGAATTCAATGGATGTGGCGGGACCCATGTTTTTTCCTTAGCAATGGGTATTTCGAGCTCAGGAAAAAACTTTTTGAACTGTGAGGATATGAGTGGCTGGGATGGCATCGGGGGGTGAAATGATTAGAAAATCCTCTAGCAGATGAATGAGATGAGAAAGTGCATAATTATTCGACAAAATCCAGCAGACGGCTTCTGATAACGTGTCAAAAATTTTGGGGCTGCTTTTGCATCCAAACCCTAAAGGCTGATTTATACTTCTGCGTCAGACCTACGCCGTAGGCTCTGCGTAGTAGGCTATGCATCTGTTTTTAATTATACTTCTACGTCATTTTCCACGTCAACGTGCATGCAGAACACTAATAGGCAGTGTCCGTAGTCATGTTGAGTATCACGGCAAAAGCTGAAGAAGAAGCAGCTTGTCATGAACGTTGTCAGAGAAGCTTACAAAGGGAAGAGGCAGAAAACTTCCTATGGAAGTTGAAAATGCTCGCTCTTCTCTTATTGCTCCACAGCAGTTTTTTAACCTGAGGGAGGGGTTCTAGCAGACCAATCACAGCACTTTTGGTCTGCATAAAATTGACGTGTTGTTATATTTTTGAAGAGGTGCACGTCAGGCTACGTCGTAGGCTACATGTGCTACACACAGCCTATGCCGTAGCTATGGCGTACACTCGACGCAGAAGTATAAATCAGCCTTAAGCGAGCGGCGAAATACAATTTCCCGAAAAAGTGCCATGAATCCGGATGAATGGGCATCACTTTGAAAGCAGACGTGATGTTAATTTTGGTAAGCCAAGCTCCCTGACCCACAATTTATATCATTTCGATTGCATGATCTGTGTTGTGGTATTTAAGAAAGTATTCATCAAATGGAATCAAGCTGTTTATGCTTGGGAACAAGGAATTATGCAGAGCTGACTGATCGAATACAAGGCGTTTCTTACCCGAAAATTTTCTTAAAGCCACTCCAATGGGGCTGATACGAAAAACTTTGAATTGGGGGGTCATCAAAAGGGCCAATCATGAAATGTGACTCGACTTTTTTTGATCAGGTTGTTTACAACATCAGGCTCAAGAGCAGATTGGAGATTATTACTGATGATGTTTTGGGAGAGCGGGCATTCCAAGCTGGGTTTAAAACAATGTTTGAAACCAGACAGCAGATAATCAGTGAAGTCAGAGTCCGGGTGGTGAGCTAGATTGATAGACAGATGAGAAATATTCACATCATCAATAAGTAGATTTTTTTTTTTTTTTTTTTTTTTTGACAGCTTTAAACACTGGGTATACAGGATGGGCATCAGCACCACCACAAAAGTTGCATATGTGCAAGTATCTACAACGCTGTCTGGTACATGTGCCGATATTGAAGTTGTTGCACGGCTGTTTGTTGTCAGCAGAGGAAGATGCTCTGCGTCTGAAGTTGGAATTTTATGGATTTCTGTTGATGGTTGCAGGTCTTGGTACGTAGCTGGTTGATTTAACATAGGCTGTGTCCGAGCGGGGGGATGGAGGGGTTAATTTGTGGGCGTGCTACTGTAGAATGTGCCACTGACCTGCAGATTGTGCATGAAATATTCTTGCAGCCAAGAAATACTCTGCTGTGTAAATCAGGGTCAAATGCACCCCAGTGGGGGCACTGGTTCCACTGGGCAACCCTAGAAATGCCTTCCTCCATAGTACAATGCAAGCCCAGCCATAAGTGTTAAATAATCTGATCTAGATAAGAGGATGATAATGATATTGATTATATTGATGATATTGATATTGAATTATATTGACAATTATAATGATAAGAGGATGCCAGGGAGGAAGCGGGAATTCTCGCTGGTGGTAGCGAGGGTAGGCCTCAGCATCTTGGCAAGCGAGTGGCTGCTTGAGCAGGCCGGTGCCCATGTGATGAAGCCTGGGGCTCAGTGGTGGTATCAGGTGGAGAAGGAGTGGTCCTAGGACCGACTGATTGCGGCAGAGGATCCAGAGAAGAGTTTGACTCGTCGTCAAATGCGAAGAGTTGAATTTGAGACATTGTTGCAAACGGGCAAACCAAGTCAAACGAACAGAGGTAAGACTGTTGTATATATACACCTCTTGTCGTTAATGAGTTGAATAACTGAATGCTCTCTGCTCAAGTTAATTAGGTTACTTATCTGAACCTGCTCATCACGAACTTTGTTAATAAAACATCATAATGTGTAATCCACCCATGCTACTTCTGTGTACTGTGCAATTTCAAAAACAAAATCAGTTTTGAAAAGACAGGTATATAACATAAATTTTGCTTAAAACATTTATCTTAGCACTAATTCAGTAACAACCTTACATGTGTAACCTTCTTGCCAAATAAGCAACTTATCAACAGTGTAAATCACAACACAGCCAAATATGAAGAAGGGGAATTAACTTCTACATGAAATATCTTATAATCAAAGGATGACTACCACATGTAAAAGGATATATACAATATTCAGTAAATCTATACAGTATTCAATACATGTCATCTGAAAGTAAATTTTAAAAGACAGAAAATTATTTAAGCTCTTATATTTACACATCCTCATGTTGTTCCGAATCCTTACGAGTTTTGTTCATCTTCGAAACATCATCTTAATGAAACCTGAGAGATTTCTGTCCCTCCACTCAATCAGTTTCCCCAAAATTTTCACACTTCAAAAAGTTAATAAAGACACAGTAAAAGTAATACATATGAACTGAGCGGTATATTCTGCTTTAGTCTTCTGAAGATCACTTTAAATGAAGAGATTTAATTTAGGCTTTTATTTACATATAAACACAGATCATTGCATATACTATATGTAGAGTGCATCAAATATGATAAACAAAAGCTCAAATGTGCATGTAATTTCATTTCCATGAATCAAGTCAAGTTTATCTGTATCGCAATTTTCAAAATACACGTAGTTTCAAAGCAGCTTTACAGAAAGTCATACTTGTAGATTGCCCCACTGAATGCCATTTTTTTTTTATTGTGTTAACCACTGCAGCACTCTGATCTGGGAGTAGGAATCATTTGATATCTTTCCACCTTTTATTTGTGTGTAGGGTTTCATCATATACACATACTGATAACATTTTAATTTTCTCAACACATTTTTCAATGACTTTCAAACGACACTCTTCCGTGTCACTCTCCTATGCTTGGCCAATACTGAGCTGCCATTTTGACATAGAACCTGGAAGCACTGCACTGTTAACAGCATGTATAGAACATGAGTGATATGGAAGAGAAGAAATTGTTGAATAAAATCATTATTATTGTGGGGTTTTTTTGCACACAAAAAGTATTCTCAACGCTTTATAACATTTAAGGTTGAACTACTGTAGTCACATGGACTATTTTAACAATGTCTTTTTCTTTCTGGGCCTTGAAAATGGTAATAACGTTGCTGTCTATGGAGGGTCAGAAAGCTCTCGAATTTTATCAAAAATATTTAAATTTGTGTTCCGAAGATGAAGGTCTTATGGGTATGGAACAACATGAGGGTGAGTAATTTATGACAGAATTTTTATTTTTTGGCAAACTAACCCTTTAAAAGATATTAAAATGTGGATGTCTGGGGGAGTCACGTGACCTTGTCGAAGATGGCCGCGTAGTTTGTTAGCTCCACGCCAGTTCCTTCTCTTTTGAAAATGTATTTCTTTTATCTCGATAAATTTTCGAAGTATACTGTCCCAACAGCAACAAACAATGTCCGAGACAAAAGAAATGCGCAAATTTCCGCTTTTCACATCCTCCCGGCCTACCAGAAATGAAGTACTTCGTACTTCAGTAACCTCAATACAAGAAGTCCTTTCTAATTTGTCTGGCAGAGTGGCATCAAAGGAGAAGCGCTTAACGGAGGCCGAATGCAGAATCTCTGCTGCTGAGGATGGCATGCTGTCTCACGATAATAAAATTGCGTCTTTGGACAAAGAATTGACTTCACTTAGAGCCAAAGTAGACGACCTGGAGAGTGGCAGACGTAAAAACCTACGAATCGTCGGCCTCCCTGAGAAAGCTGAAGGCTCTGAACCCGTCACACTGTTTCTTACGAAGATGCTGCCGAAATGGCTGGATCTTTCACCTGACTCAAATTTTGAGATCCAGAGAGCTCATAGGTCTCTCGGCCCTATCCCGGGATCAAACCGCCCACCGCAAAGTGTTCTGGTCCGCTCCCTACGATACATGGATAAGGAATCGATATTACAGGCAGCGCGGAAAAAACGCAATGTCAATCACGACGGGAATCAGCTGCGATTCTTCCCAGATGTATCCGCGGAGGTGTTAAAGAAACGCAGAGAGTTCGACGACGTCAGGAAAACATTGTCTGCTAGCGATATGTTTAGAGGCTTCACCTATCCAGCTAAACTTCATTGTCTCCATGGAACTGAGATGCAATCTTCTCCACTCCAGCGGCCGTCACGGAGTCTGGAAGATAAGTAAAGCCTGAAAGACATAATGGGTACAAGTATAATAAAATAAACTCTGTCAGTTCTATATATTCGAGGATTCTATGCTGTTGATGTTCGAGAAAATTCTGAGGTAGATTTATTTGAAATTTGACATGTTGCCATTTATTTTATTTCGACTTTTTTATAGAAACTGTTGCAAATACTTTCTTTTTTATTATTATTTTCTGTGGCAATGGATTATTAGTTAAGTACTTTAAGCACAGATGAAAAGGGAACTGGTTTGTTGCACATGTGTGCCTCCAAATATGTGTAACTCTGTATTACTACTTGGTATGGGGTATTTTTCACTATGTTCTGTTTTGTGTGTTAAAATGCAAAAATCTTTTACGTCAGTTTTACTTCTGTCTCAGACATGCTTCAGCTCTAAACTTACAGTTTTTTAGTTTTTATCTTTCTCCATTTCATGACAACCTATAATTCGGCTAGGTGTATTACATGGAATGTGAAAGGGCTAGGTCATGCGATTAAGAGGAAAAAAATATTAACTTATCTTAAAAAGCAGAGGACCACTATCGCTATGCTTCAAGAGACACATTTATCTGACTCAGAACACTTGAAATTAAAGCGAGACTGGGTAGGGCAGATATTTTTCTCATCTTGTAAAACAAAGAAAGAGGGGCACAATAATTTTAATCAATAAACATTTCCCCTTTATTTTAGAGCATCAAGTCAGTGACCCTGATGGAAGATATATTCTAATTAACAGGCACAGTACATGGGCAATCTCTTACTATAATTAATATATATGCTCCAAATGAGGACTCACCTAAATTTATGTCTAAAATCATTCTTATGTTTAATCAATATTGTAAGGGCATGGCAGAGATTTCAACTGTATAATGGATCAGAAAATGGATAAATCTACTTCCGAAACTTCTACTAACCCTAAGTCCTCCCTGGCTCTGAAAGAACTTTGCAATGAGGCCGGCATTATTGATGTTTGGAGAGAGTTTAATGATGGCAGCAAAGAGTACACTTTTTACTCTAATCCTCATGGCTCTTATTCTAGACTAGATTACATCCTGATTCCTACTCGCTGCCTTCACGCCGTATCGGTTCAATTGTCTTATCTGATCATGCTCCGGTTTATTTGGATATGAATTTAGGCGAGCACAGGACCACCAGGATCTGGAGATTTAACTCTTCCATGCTATCTGATCTAACATTTTGTGAATCGGTATGGGAATGGTTTAAGAACTATTGGACAGATAATGAAAATTCACCCGTATCACCTGCAACCCTCTGGGATGCTGCAAAAGCTACAATCCGGGGACAAATTATATTGTACGCTTCTGCACACAAAAAGGCCTGGTCAAATAAAAGACAGGAGTTAGAACGAGAAGTAAAAAGATTGGAGCGTTTACATAGCACGGCTCCTAATCAAACAAACTGGACCCAACTATGTCGAGTCAGAGCGGAACTTAATTTGGATCACACAAATCACATCAAGAAACTTCTCTTTCTCTCCAAACAAAAGTACTATGAATACGCAAATAAATCCGACAGGTTATTAGCCCATCAAATAAAGAAAAAACAAAATGAGAGAACAATTAAATCATTGAAGACACCAGACAGCTCAGTCACATATAACCATGGTTTTATTAATAATTTATTTAAACATTTTTATGAAACATTATATAAATCTCAAATTACTGCTGAGCAGTTTGATATCACTGAATTCTTAGACAGACTTCCCCTTACAGCCGTCTCTGAGGACAAGATATTTTTAGACTCGCCTTTGTCACCAGAAGAAGTTTTTAGTGCAATTCAATCTATGCCCTCCAATAAGTCTCCAGGCCCTGATGGCTTTCCTTGTGAATTTTATAAAGTGTTTTGGCCAGATATTTCCCATATTTTAATGCCTGCCCTTCAAAATGTATTGGATCATGGAGTAGCCCCCGAATCATGGAGAACAGCATCAATTTGTTCAATTCACAAAAAAGATAAAGATCCTCTAGAGTGCGCCTCCTACAGGCCAATAAGTCTTCTGAACGCTGATTACAAAATACTGGCCAAAGTACTAGCCCGCAGGCTCGAAACTGTGTTACCGCGTATCATTAAACCAGACCAGACAGGATTCATAAAATCACGCTTTGGCACAGATAACATACGTCAACTTTTAAATGTTATAAACTCAACTCAACTTCCTGCCCTTATAATTTCTCTCGATGCTGAAAAAAACTTTCGATAGAGTCGAATGGGAATTTCTCTTCGCCACCCTCAAGAAATTTAATTTGGGCCCAAAAAGTATTGAACTGATAAAATTGCTCTATGCTAGTCCTCGGGCTACATGACCACAAACGGGCTGACCTCAAAACCCTTCTGCATTGAAAGAGGGACGAGGCAGGGATGTCCTCTTTCACCCCTGCTCTTCGCCCTTGTAATTGAGCCTCTTGCTGAGTTAGACAATGTCAAAATTTTCGGAATAAAGATAGGAGACGAAGAGCACCGGATCTCTCTTTATGCAGATGATATCCTGCTATATCTCTGAACCTGAAAAGTCAATTCCTACAATATTAAAATGTATCTCAGATTACAGTAACTTATCTGGATATAAAAAAATTATCTAAATCTATGGCACTTCCTCTTAACATTTCTTCTTCAATTGACCTTTCATCTCTCTCACCTTTCAAAATAACAACAAATGGTTTTAAATATCTCGGTATCTTTATTACACCAGTATTGGACGATCTATTTAATAAAAAACTACACTCCTCTTGTTAATTTGATCAAGAAAGACCTTAATACTTGGCGTACACTACCCATTTCCTTCCTGGGTAGAATAAATGTTATAAGAATGAATATTCTCCCTAAATTTTTATATTTATTTAAATCCCTTCCATGTTATTTGGCTAACCTCTTTTTCAAAGATATTAATAAACACTTTTCTAAATTTATTTGGAACCACAAAATGCCCCATATCAGTTTTAACAAATTAACGAAACCAAAAGATAAGGGAGGTGTTGCTTCACCAAACTTTCAGTTTTATTATTGGTCAGCACAGGTGAAGCACATGGTCAGTTGGATTAATGAAAGGACTGACTCTATGTGGCTTAACATGGAAGCAACGACTTGTGCTCCCCTTCCAATAAAATTTCTGCCTTTCATTATAAATATTAAAAAACTCAAATACATTTCAAAAAACTTTATTATTTCAAACACTCTTCTGGCATGAAGAGATGTCAGAACATATCTTAAAGGCGCCCTAAGCGATTTGACGCGTTTTTAGGCCCCTTTTTTTTTTGTCACATACCGCAAACATCTCCTCACTATGCGCTAGCTGCCTGTCCCCTGAACACACTGTAAAAAAACGCGGTCTCTGTAGTCGCCACAAGCTCCGAAAACTGCAATAAAAACAAACTGGTGCAGCCTGGACCACTTAACATAATAAACATGCTCCAGCCAATAACCGAATAGCAGCGTCAATACGCAAGCTACTTACATTTTAAATGCGCGTTCATGACTGTTTCAGGAAGCACGGAGGGGAGGGCCAGGAGGAGTAGGAGGAAGGGTCTAGCTAGCCTCTGTTTTGTTTGACAACACTTCGAACGTCAACAGGAAGTTACTCCGCTCAGAATCGCTTAGAGCGCCTTTAAAATCCCACCCAATCTTACCTTGCTATCTCCTATTGCTTTTAACCCTGATTTTCCCATTTCTTTGCATAATATAGGTCTTTCAGTCTGGTTCAAATTGGGGATCTCAAAAATATCTTGCCTTTTTTCAAGTAGAACATTAAAATCTTTCCAACAATTATCATATCAATATAACATACCACAATCAAATTTTTTCAAATATCTTCACTTTATAAAAACCTTTGTCTGATAATGGCAAATTGAGATTTGAACTTGCTCGCGTTGAACAGATTTGAACAAATCATTTTTCTAAAGGGTTAATATCTGTTATATATGATGCTTGATATATATATGTACTTCCTGCTTAGAGAACCTGAAGAGTGTTTGGGAAAATGATTTAGGTCACAGAATCAATAACACAGATTGGTCTGCTGTATGTAATAATTTGTACTTTAAGTGTACTTCATTGGGGGTTCATGAACTTAACTATAAGTTTATTAACAGAATCTATCTTACACCATTGCGTCTAAAAAAGATTTATAGAAACTCCTCTGGTCTCTGTTTTAACTGCAAAAAGCACAAGGGAACATTTCTTCACTGCTTTTGGTATTGTGATAAAATCATCCCTTTTTGGACCAAAATACATCATTTCTTACAAGACCTCCTTAAGTTGCAATATCGATTATCTTTGGAATTGTATCTGTTATCTATTGGAGTGGAGACAATATTTGACTCGCATATTAAACACCTGTTTTTAACTTTGGTTTATTTAGCAAAGAAATGTATATTGTTACTGTGGTCATCCCCTCAGGTACCTTCTTTCAAAATGTGGATGTCTCAAATATCTACACTACTTCCACTCGAGAAACTTACTTATGATACACATCAAAAGTCTAAGGACTTGGCAGATATGGACACCTCTTTGGCATTATGTTAATAATCTTCCCCGATTCCTTATTCTACCGTGTACATTTACTTTCCTGCCTGACATAATTGTATTTCTTTTTTTCTTCTCCCATTGTGGGTTTGAGACTGTATTTGTATGAGTAACCGACGGAAAAAAAAAAAAAAAAAAAAAAAAGTGGATGCCTGCCAACAATTTAAAGTTACATGAAATTAACAGTTTGTGTTTGAATAATCTGCTGTCTTCCTACCTCTCTGATTCTCCTAGTCTTAAACAATCCCTCAAGAGCTCTCAGATCTGGAACAAAAGAAAACTCTTTGTTGTTCCTAGATACAGATCACATCAAAGGGGACATTGTGCAATTAATTAATCACCCCATTTTTATTAGTCTTTGTTTTATGTTTTATGATGCAGTGTAAAGCACACAATAGCTGTTTTTATGGTGCTGTATAAATAAACTTTGACGTGTTCTGTCTGGACAATCTGTAGAAGGTGTCACAATGATTAATGACAGTACCTTAAAACGTCCACATACTGACTGTTTTATGGTGTTATAAAAGAAAATCCGGTAACACTTTCTATGAAGCCTGTATTTATAATGCAAATCATTCACAATGCAAATCATTATAATGCAAAACATCCACAATGTAAATCATGTTCAGAAACCTGTAATAGTACAAGGGTTTATCAAATCTAATACCTATAGTAATATAGGAATAAAGCATGTAGATTTAATAGGTAGCTTAATATTTATATATAAAAAGAAACTACAAATCAGTTGGTAATTCCCATTTTAACAAACATTTTCAATTGACATTTAGAATTATTAAAGTGTGTGCAGCTAACTGTATATTTTTTATTTATGCCCGGCTTTTTATTTTTGTTCTTGTCCTGAAAATGATAAGCTAAGATACATTTATATACATGTTTATATACAATATAAACAGTTATATAAAGTTTGAAGTGCACAAAAATGTTAATTTACAGTCTGTTTAATCACATTTATGTTAGCTATATTTTGTAATGTTATGTATACGGCAGCCAAGAATTGCACTTTGAGTTGTTCACTGTAACTTTGTTCATATTTGAGTGTTTCCTATGAGGCTAATGTTAATTTTAGTGTGACCTAGTTTAAAGGGATAGTACACCCAAAAATGAAAACTCTGTCATCATTTACTTACCCTCAGGTTGTTCTAAACCTGTATGAGTTTCTTTCTTCTGCAAAAGAAAATATTTTAAACAATGTTGATAATCAAACAGTCATAGTAGGAAAAAAAAAATACTTTGAAAGTCAATGGCTACCAACATTCTTTAAAATATCTTCTTTTGTGTTCAACAGAAAAAATAAATTCTTACAGGTTTAGGATCAACTTGAGGTTTAATAAATGATGACAGAACTAACTCTTTAAGCTCTCTTACATTTAAAACTGGAAACTCTTTCACATTTAAAACAATACAATAGGGCTGGACTGAAAAAGTAATCAAAACCGAAATTCAGAACCTCTAACCGATGTAATTTTCCTATGTTGGTTATTTTGTTTTTTAATCCTGTTAATACTTCCCCCCTTTAAAGGGTTAGTTCACCCAAAAATGAAAATTCTGTCATTTATTACTCACCCTCATGCCGTTCCACACCCGTAAGACCTTCGTTAATCTTCAAAACACAAATTGAGATATTTTTGTTGAAATCCGATGTCTCCGTGAGGCCTGCATAGGGAGCAATGACATTTCCTCTCTCAAGATCCATAAAGGTACTAAAAACATTTAAATCAGTTCATGTGAGTACAGTGGTTCAATATTAATATCATAAAGTGACAAGAATATTTTTGGTGCGGCAAAAAAAACAACAACAAAATAACGACTTATTTAGTGATGGCCTATTTCAAAACACTGCTTCAGGAAGCTTCGGAGCATAATGAATCAGCGTGTCGAATCAGCTATTCGGAGCGCCAAAGTCACGTGATTTCAGCAGTTTGGCGGTTTGACACACAATCTGAATCATGATTGGATACGCTGATTCATTATGCTCCGAAGCTTCCTGAAGCAGTGTTTTGAAGTCGGCCATCACTAAATAAGCCTTTTCCTCCTATAGAAAACTGTTATAAGAAAAGGCTTAACGTGGCTTAATGTACTAGGACAGTGATTTTAACCGAACAAACTCACTAAATATCATACTAATAGTATACTTTATTAGTATGATATTTAGTGAGTTTGTTCGGTTAAAAATCAGACGAGCCCAGAATATGATCTTCTACGCGTTTAATAACGTTAAGCCTTTTCCTCCCATAGAAAACCGGGTAACACTTTACAATAACAGTACATGAATAATCATGAACTAATACCTGAATTAATAGTTACTTAAACATGAACTCAAGATTAGTTAAGATATGAACTAATCATGAACTAATGAAGAGTGATACTTAGCTACGACAGGAGTCATGCATGAAAACAGAAGCCTTAACAACGCGTTAATATATGTTTGATAATTAATGTATTAATTAACATTTAGGGTAAACTAAATCAAACTGTCTCTATAAGAAGGAATAATAAATATTTGGACTCTGAAATAAATTTAAACAATTTATTGTCAGAATTTAAACTACTGACATCAGCAGCTTCATTATAAACATTACTGAAAGGCACAGGATTAGTTTGTCATTTTCACTGATCCTCCTTATCAAACATATAAATACACTAATAATTTATCTTAAAAGGTCTTAATATGTTTTGTGACATTCTTTCCAACCAAACGTACTCCGTTACTATTGTAACCTTGGTTCCCTGAGATACGGAATGAGTACTGCGTATGGGGAAAGGTCTCCTTTTTCCCCGTTACTGAAGTCTTTTTCAATAGACCCTTTTCACAGTGACGTCAGTTAACTTCCGCCTATCCGCAAAGCAGTGTATCAGTTGTTCCGTCTTACCATCACGCCGGCGACTTCTCGGGAAAATGCTTTAATAACTTTAAATGCGAACTGTTTATCTCAAGGATTTACACAGTCGGTTTCTACAGGTTTCATCAAATCTAATTTAATGCTTTTTAATGCCTTTTTAATGGCAATTTTTTATTTTTTTAATGCCATATATATATGCCGCTAAATGTCGATAGATGACGACATACGGCAATTAGAAACTTCATCATGTCATTGTTGCATTCGCATTCTGCCAAGTGTCAGCCCTTTACATTTGTTTGCTTCTCTGCTGCTACACTTTTGCTCACTTAATATATTTTAAGCCAAACTCCCAATAAAATTGTTTCATCTATATATTTTGTCTTGTACGAGCAAAACAGTAGTTTGTCCGGAATTTTTTTTTTTGTTTTTGGTAGAAACAAATTTGTTCTGAAGCAATATCCTTTCAGAATATTGCAGCTTTGACGTATGTAAATCTGCATATTTTTGATTGATTACAACTGCATTAAATAATGTTATGGAATTTTTTAAAATATTTTTTGAAAATACAAATAAGAAATGTTAGAGGGGAAATTATATTTTAAAAATGAAACTAAACCACCACTAGGTGGCGTCAAGTAACCATCTTAATAAGTGAGTGTCACTGATTCATTCATTCAAATGATTCATTCCAATGGCTGATTCATTCAAGAATGAATGGGTCATTTAATCTTTGACTCAACCGATTCGTTCAAAACGCTGAATCAGTAATGAAAACAAGGCTGAGAGTTGCGCTTTGGTAGTACTGCTGTGAACTTTGTTTGAAACGATTTTTGGTGCTAAAATAGAACAAAAACAGTCAATGTTCCTTCTAAAATGTAAGTGGCTTAATATTAATTATTTGTTAACTGAACTGTTGTATGAAATCAGTGTCACATTTTTAATCGTGATGGTAGCCTATTTAGCAAAACAGGTCGTGTGATATTACTTACCAGTAAACTCCACATTTTGAATTTTTACTGCAGTATGTTTAACCAAGTTTCTTTTTGTGTGCTTTGCTCATGTTTCCATTTCTCCTCGAGATGCTGCGCGAGCCTCAACAGCGCAACACTGTTATCGTCAGTACATTATACAGCCTATTATTATCCACTATGGATCGCCACTAACACTAAATGAAATAAAATATTTCATACTCCCGTTTTGGTGATTACCAAGTTTGTTTTGTTTGTTTGTTTGTTTGTTTTTTTGGTATTGACTTTTTAATAAGGTCCTTGTCCGGTCGGGAGAGTAAAGTTCGAGCCCTGACGTGTTAAACCAGCACTAAAATCCTGATTTATAGCCTAATCGAGATGTTGTCTGACAAAATCACCATACACATAAAATAGACATTTGCAGTGATTTTAGCTATATGTACACGTAAAATGATCACTCAGGTTAGAAGCAATAGTAGGCCTATCTATTTTATTTGTTCTCTGACTGAGCGCACATCCTCAATGCTGAACCAGAAAGGCGGAACGAATTCCTGCGCCTGCGGCAGAAAAGCAATCTCGTGCTCGTGCGGTTGTACCAGGGGGTCTCGGACGCTAGATCAGGTTAACAAGTCGCTGTATTTGTCACAACACGCTTTCTTAGGAAAAAAAGTCGCAAAAGGGGCCTGAAAAGTCGCTAAGTTGGCAACACTGATGCAGCCTTCTGTCTACAGTTCCCAGCCCGCCGCTGTCTAAACCGGCGTTATGGCAATTTCGCACCGGCCGGAGGCAATTACCAAACTGGTTCCGTGTGCGTATCACACCAATGTACATATTTTGCAACAGCAAATCATTAATTATTTAGGCTTTATTCAAAATAAACTGGTAGTTTTTTTTCAAAACTATCTAAAAAATGTAATGCCTGTATAAATGAAATTTAATGCTTTTCAATGCCATTCAAGGCCTTGATTTTCACAAAATCCATTTAATGACTTTTAATGCTTTTCAATGCCCCGCGGATACCCTGTACACAGTCGGGTTCTTCAGGTAATGATATTTATTATTTCCTTTCTGTAACTGCCTTGGTTGGGGTTTCCACGAGCAGAAACTTTAGCAATGTTGTGTCCTTGAATTGCTGTCAGAGTTTTATCACAACGATTGTGTCCACACAAATCTGTTAGCCTATTTGGAATAACAAGAACATTGTCTTTAAAAAGAAATCTTTGTTTAGGCTATGATAATGGATATTGTTCTTGTGAGATTTATTTACGAGTAATGGACACCTGGAAGTAACACGTCCACATATAATACTCCGAAGAATTAACGGTGTGAAGATTTGAGATCATTTTACATCATACCAGTTTAAACTGAACTGCTGCAATATATTAAGATTGTATAATCTGTAAGGAGTGTATTGAAAATACAAAACGGAAGTAGTATGTGTTCATTTAATGTTATTCCCTGGAGAAATAATTTGATTTCGTTCATTTAATGCTGCTATAACAATGAGTACTATTGTAAATCCTCTGTATATTTTTTGTATGCGACGATCTTGTTCTGCAATAAAGAGATGAATTATGACAATAACAATATGACAATATTTTTTTTTTACTATGGTAAAAATGCCATGTAACGTTACATGAGTCAGTTTTTACAACATTACAGTCTTCATGTAGAAATAGTATTATATTAAACTAAATTTGTATTATTATGTATGTCATATTTATCGAAATAAAAGTATAAAAATAGACTTTGATATTTAAAAAGAATAAGCTTATGTTGATCTTCATTGTACATAGGCCTGTAGGCACTGAAATAAGTAGTATGTTAAGCTTTGAATGATTAGTTTTTTACTGCACGTAAATGTTGGAAACATGCGTTTATTTCACAAATATATATAAACAGCTTCATCTGCAATAAAGACAGCAAAGTTCGCAAGATACGAGCAGGAAAGTGCATGTATGGCTTCAGTACGTATTTAACTCCTCCGACTTCAAGCAGCAAATCGCGCCGATCGGTAAGTTTGTTTGAGATCTGCGGCTGCCAAATACCTCACCTTGAATTTACCAGAAATTAGGCGACTACAATCATCCTTTAACTGCATTTGTGGCATATGTACAACTATTGAGTGCACTTCATTCGAGTCGCACTAGTATTCCACTATGCTGACGGAAGTGAGGATACACTGCATCGAGTCCTAACGGAAGCTGTGTGACGTCATGTGGAAAGGGTCTGCATCATCATTGGTTTACTCATAGACAAGTTGTTGAACCAATGACGGCGCGGCATAGCTGCGCGGCCTATGTCAAGTCAAGTCAAGTCACCTTTATTTATATAGCGCTTTTTACAATGCAGATTGTGTCAAAGCAGCTTTACATTGATAACTGGTACATAATTTGGCTGCACAGCAGCTCTTAAATAATAGTGTCAATGCAGGCAGATCAGAAGCACTGTTGAATAAATGTCAAGAATACTATTGAATATCAAATGTCAAGTGTCCCCAACTAAGCAAGCCAAAGGCGACAGCGGCAAGGAACCCAAACTCCATCAGGTGACATCAGGTGGCAAACAAGTGGCAAATAGGTGTTAAAGTGGAGAAAAAAAAAACCTTGGGAGAAACCAGGCTTAGTCGGGGGGCCAGTAGGGCTGGACGATTATGGCCTAAAATCAAAACCTCGATTAAATGAACATTTTACCTCGATTACGATTAATGAACGATTATTTTATTTCTGATTTTTTTTTTTTTTTGCCCTCATAGTTCACTGACAAGGTTTGTACTGTAAATAGCCTATGATTGACTATTAAGGTGGGATATTTTTTTTTCCTGTTGAAAGACTGATCTGACATCATAGCTCACTATCAGCAGTTATTTTATCTATGGTTTGTAACATTTCTTACAGGTTTCTGCTCGTTGTAAATCAGATAAAGATAAATTAGCACAGTACCAGTAGTGATTGCGTGTGTGAATTAGTCATACCGTCTCTCTATCAATTGTGAAGCTGTGGGTTGTAAATAGTTCCTTCAAAAGTAGAAAAAATAGATGCTATAACTTTTGAGTTTCTAAGCTATTTTAGTGATAAATCACAGGACAGCGCTGACAACAAGTTTCTGCATTCCTCTGTGTGCGCACGATCTTCACGTTTTGCGCAGCTGTTTGTATGAGTGTTCGTGCCACATGCAGCTGAGCGAGCGCGGCATAGATATAATTATTTATATATCTATGCGAGCGCGGTAGCTCGATATAATAATAATACACATCCGATCGTCTAATCGCTTGAATGTCCAAACCATAAAACAAATACAACTGACAAAGTTTAGTGAAGACGCAAGGCTCACCGCTCGCGCGCCATCACTATGTGTTGAACCGGCGTTCACCTCCGTGTTTTGCTTTTATGCCACTGACTGGACGGGGCGGAGTCACGTGGCTACACACGCAGTTATGTTTTTAAGGGGGAAGTATTAACAGGATTAAAAACCCGAAATAACCGACATGGGAAAATTACGTCGGTTAGAGGTTCTGAATTTCGGTTTCGATTACTTTTCGATTAATTGTCCAGCCCTAGGGGCCAGTTCTCCTCTGGCGAACAGTGCTTTGTTACAATCAGGTTGCTATCATAAGTCTGATAGGATTGCAACAATCAAAGTATTTATTTCAGCTCCATCCAGTTGAGGATCGTATTCATCACGCCGGTATGGAAGGTCTGTTGAGGAACTGTGCTACTGGCTGTCGTGTCGATGAGGCCTTCACAATGGATGATCCAGTTGACTCGATCTCTGCTGATACTTCAGGGCTGCGTTGTGGTCGTGTCCAGTTGAGGATCGTATTCATCACGCCGGTATGGACAGTCTGTTGAGGAACTGTGGCACTGGCTGTCGTGTTGATGAGGCCTTCACAATGGATGATCTAGTTGACTCGATCTCTGCTGATACTTCAGGGCTGTGTTGTGGTCGTGTCAAGGCGCAGGTCCTTGGTCTCAGCTGGATACGGCCCAGATCCGGTTGACTACGGTAAACCTCGGGATAAACAGAAAGACTAATATTAGCGTATATGCCATTCTTTTTCTGATGTAACGAGTACATCTGGTGTTATAGGAAGTGTTCCCGGTTCCGGCTGACCTAATTTATGCAGCCTAATAATCCTTTAACGGATTTGAAAATATAAATTGATAATGTGTTATGTGTATGCAAGGTTAAAGAGATGTGTTTTTAGTCTAGATTTAAACTGACAGAGTGTGTCTGCTTCCCGAACAATGCTAGGAAGATTGTTCCAGAGTTTAGGTGCCAAATAGGAGAAGGATCTACCGCCTGCAGTTGATTTTGATATTCTAGGTATTATCAGCTGGCCTGAATTCTGAGATCGCAATAAACGTGAAGGACTATAATGTATTAAGAGCTCACTTAGGTACTGGGGAGCTAAACCATTTAGTGCTTTGTAAGTAATTAGCAAGATTTTAAAATCTATACGATGTTTAACAGGAAGCCAATGCAGTGATGACAGAACTGGGCTAATATGGTCATACTTCCTAGTTCTAGTAAGAACTCTAGCTGCTGCATTTTGTACGAGCTGTAGTTTATTTATCAAGCGAGCAGAACAACCACCCAGTAGAGCGTTACAGTAGTCTAGCCTTGAGGTCATAGACGCATGAACTAACTGTTCTGCATTTTTCATTGAGAGCATATGTCGTAGTTTAGATATATTTTTCAGATGGAAGAATGCAGTTTTACAGATGCTAGTAACATGGCCTTCAAATGAAAGATTGGTATCAAAGAGCACACCCAGGTTCCTAGCTGACGACGAAGACTTAACAGAGCAGCCATCAAGTGTTAGACAGTATTCTACAGTAGATTATTGCGTGAAGAAGTTTTCGGGTCCAAAAATTAGAATCTCTGTTTTTCCTGAATTTAGTAGTAGGAAATTACTGGTCATCCAGTTTTTTATATCAGCTATACATTCTGTTAATTTAGCGAATTGGTGATTTTCGTCAGGGCGCGAAGAAATATAGAGCTGAGTATCATCAGCGTAACAATGAAAACTAATGCCATGCTTCCTAATGATATCTCCCAAGGTTAGCATGTACAGAGTAAAAAGCAACGGTCCTAGTACTGAGCCTTGCGGTACTCCATATTTAACTTGTGATTGATATGACATCTCATCGTTTACTACTACAAACTGATAACGGTCAGATAAGGATGATTTGAACCATGCCAATGCAATTCCACTAATGCCAACATAATTTTCGAGCCTGTTTAGAAGAATATTGTGATCAATAGTGTCAAATGCAGCACTAAGATCCAGTAACACTAATAGAGAGATACAACCACGATCTGATGATAAGAGCAAATCATTAGTAACTCTAATGAGAGCAGTCTCAGTACTATGGTATGGTCTAAATCCTGACTGGAAATCTTCACAGATACTATTTCTTTCTAAAAAGGAACATAGTTGTGATGAAACTGCCTTTTCTAGTATTTTTGACAGAAAAGTGAGATTTGAGATCGGCCTGTAATTGACTAATTCTCTAGGATCAAGTTGTGTTTTTTTAATAAGAGGTTTAATAACAGCCAGCTTAAAGGTTTTTGGTACGTATCCTAGTGATAAAGATGAATTAACAATATTAAGAAGAGGATCTATGACCTCTGGAAGCATCTCTTTCAATAGCTTAGTCGGTATAGACCTCTTTAGAGCAGACGTCACAATTACGTCACTTGCAGCTGCGCGCGCATAGTGGTTGCAGAAAAATAGCGGTAGCAATTGGAGGAAACTGTGCAAAATCCACAGAATAAGAGAAAAACGTTTTGTTGTGCCTCTGGATGTTGGAATCGGAATGCAAAAAAATATAGTTTTCATTTTTAAAGAAAACCATCGTTGAAAACGTCCTTTGAAGCTAAATGGAGACGTTTCACAGACTGGACTGATGACACCTGCAAGGATTAGTCTACTATTAAAGCAGGAATTTGATGTAAACAGTAAGTCTACATATTATTACAATATTCACATATGCAGTTCAGAGGACATACATACATAGCAGTTACAGCATGAAATAATATTTAAACCTATAACATTTTACATAGATAACTTTTAAACATAGTCTATAAAATTTTTATTTCACAATTCTGACTTTTTTTCTTGCATTTGCGTGTTTATGACTCCCAGTTCGGCCATTATAACTCGCAATTGTGAGTTTATTTCACAATTATGAGGGGAAAAAAGTCAGAATTGCGGGATAAATTGCAATGCAGAAAACGAGTATAACGAGTTACAGGATAACGAGCATATCTCACAATTCTGTTTTTCTTTGTAAGAAATGTGAGATATAAACTCAGGTTTGCGAGAAATAAAAGTCAGAATTGTGAGATATAAACTCGAAATTAACTTTTTTTTATTCTTTTATTTCGTGGCTTCCATAGACTACTACTGCTCAACTGTCATTTTCTGCAACCAGGTAGGCTCCGCCCATAAAAAACGTCATCGCTGTTTGCAAACACCAAATTGGTCTATAGGGTCTAACATACATGTGGATGATTTAACAAGTTTAGACAATTCTTCCTCTCCTAAAGCAGTAAATGAATTGAATTTTTCTTTAGGGACACTACAATGCACTGTCTGACACAAGACTGTAGTAGACGGTTGCATGGTTATAATTTTTTCTCTAATATTATCAATCTTGCAAGTAAAGAAGTTCATAAAGTCATTACTGCTGTGCTCTTTGGAAACATCAGAAGTTGAAGCTTTATTTCTTGTTAATTTAGCCACTGTATCAAATAAATACCTAGGGTTGTGTTTATTTTCTTCTAAAAGTTTTGAAAAATAGGCAGATCTAGCAGTTTTTAAGGCCTTTCTGTACTCAGTCATTTTCTCTCTCCACGAAATGCGAAATACTTCTAGTTTTGTTTTCTTCCAGCTACGCTCCATTTTTCTAACTGCTGTTTTTAGGGCCCGAGTGTGCTCATTGTACCATGGTGTTGGATTAATTTCCTTAATCTTTTTTTAAACGCAAAGGAGCAACTGAGTCTAATGTGCTGGAAAAGAGAGAGTCAATAGTTTCTGTTGCAATATCGAGGTCTTCTAAGCTGTCTGGTATGCTAAGGCGATGAAACTGATCAGGAAGTTTATTTATAAAGCAATCTTTAGTGGTAGAAGTGATGGTTCAACCATATTTATGGCAGGGAGGCAGTTTAGCCACTTTCACTAAATGTAATATACACGAGACTAGATAATGATCTGAGATGTCGTCACTCTGCTGCAGAATTTCAACGGCATCAATATCGATTCCATGTGACAATATTAGATCTAAAGTATGATTACGACAATGAGTGGGTCCCGACACGTGTTGTCTAACACCAATAGAGTTTAGAATGTCTGTAAATGCCAATCCTAATGAGTCTTTTTTATTATCTACATGGATATTAAAATCACCAACAACATTCTCTTTGATAAAGTCTGTATTGTGCCCTGGTGGCCTGTATACAGTAGCCAACACAAATGTCAACTTACATAATGTTACGTAAAGCACCATCACTTCGAAGGAATTATATTTGAAAGACTTCTGTCTGATACTGTAAATATTACTATAAATTACAGCAACACCTCCCCCTTTTCCTTTCTGTCGAGGATTGTGTCGATAATCATAACCTTGAGGACTAGACTCATTTAAAGTAGTGTAATCGTCCGGTTTTAGCCAGGTTTCTGTCAAACACAGCACATCTAGATTATTGTCTGTGATAATATTGTTTACAATAAGTGCTTTTGAAGAAAGTGATCTAATATTTAACAATCCAAGCTTTATCATTTGTTTATCATTATTATCTCTATTTTTTATTTGTTGAACATCAATTAAATTTTTACCATTAAATGGGTTTGGAAGTTTTTTGTTTTTATTAATTCGGGGTACAGACACAGTCTCTATTTGATAATATCTAGGTGCAAGAGTTTCTATGTGTTGGGAATTATCTGACTTCTGTAACGTGAGGCAGCTAGCAGACGGTCGGTTTAGCCAGTCTGTCTGCTTCCTGTCCTGGGCCCCAGTTTGTCATGTTTTAGTTCTGAGACTATGTGCCATATTACTAGAGAGAAGAGTAGCACCATCCCGGGACAGATGAATACCATCTCTTTTCAACAGGTCAGGTCTGCCCCAAAAGCTTTTCCAATTGTCTATGAAACCTATATTATTCTGCGGACACCACTTAGCAGATTATCATCACTCAATGGCTGGCTGTCTAACTATCTCATCACTCCTACGAACAGGAAGGGGACCAGAGCAAATTACTTCTCCTGACATTGTATTTGCGAGTTCACTCACCTCTTTAATGTTAATTTTAGTGATCTCCGACTGGCGAAGTCGAACATCATTTGTGCCGACGTGAATAATAATTTTAGAATATTTACGATTAGCATTAGCCAGCACTTTTAAATTTGCTTTGATGTCAGGTGCTCTGGCTCCCGGCAAACATGTGACTATGGTGGCTGATGTCTCTATTTTCATGTTCCGTGTAATAGAATCGCCAATAACTAGGGCACTTTCAACAGGATTCTCAGTGGGTACGTCACTGAGTGAGGAGAACCTGTTTGATGTTCTTAATGGAACGGAAGAGTGGTGTTTTCCGCGGCTAGGCCGCCTCACCGTTACCCAAGTGCCCTGCTTTAGATTCAAAGATTACAGGCTAGTGACGTCAGATTAATGTGGTAGGCAATAATAATAATATAAGCAACAATGAATAAAAGTAAGAGATTCAATAAAAGTAAGAGAAAACAAAGCTATACGGATACGCAAACACCAGCAGCGAGGCAGAGGCAGCGAGGCAGACAGGAGCAATCGAGCCTAAATCGCCTATGGTGACAAAGCACGCAAATAAGCAGGCGTTTCGCCATAGGATTTCAGGTCATTCGACTGAAGCGACGACACTGAAGCCACAGCCTCGTGGCACGGCAAGTATCGCAGTACTCATTCCGTATCTCAGGGAACCAAGTACCAAGTACGTTCCCTTTCGATACTTCACTCGTACTGCGTATGGGGAACGAATTCAACTGCGCCGTGCCATGGCAGGGAACGACTGGACTTGTCTTGGGCACCGATAGGGAACCAGTGGACAAGTGAGAAGGCCGAAGCCGTCGAACCCATGTTACACTTGCAACGAAGGGAAAAACTCCCGGAATGTCATGAAGCGGAGCTTGGTAGAGGCCGCTGAATCACACCGACAGGACCCGAGCTTGTAAGGTCGGGATATCCAAATTATAAAATCTGACAAAAGTGGACAGCAAGGACCAGCCGGCTGCCTCACAGATGTCTTTAATGGAAACTCCACTGGACCAGGCCCAAGAGGAAGCCATTCCTGTAGTTCTGGGCAGTTCTGGCCCATAGAGGAGTAACAAAGAGCAATAGCGTTGACTAACCAACACGAAAGATGCTGCTTAGAGACCCCCATCCCTTTGGTGTAGCCTCCAAAGCAGACAAAGTGCTGATCAGATTGCCGGAAAGGCTGAGATTGCTCAATGTAGGTCCTCAATGCCCTGATGGGGCAGAGTAATTCCAGCTCTCGCTCATCCGATGAGGGAGGAAGTGCTGAGAGGGAAATGACCTGTGCTCTGAACGGAGTTGAGAGCACCTTAGGGACGTAGCCATGCCTAGGTTTTAGAACGACTTTGGAGTCGTTAGGCCTGAACTCGAGGCACGCAGGGTTCACAGAGAGAGCCTGCAAGTCGCCAACACGCTTAACCGATGCTAGTGCAAGCAGCAGAGCGGTTTTGAGCGTCAGGGGCCTGAGGTCAGCTGAATGCAGTGGCTCAAAGGGAGGCCCTTTGAGAGCTCTGAGGACCAGAGAGAGGTCCCAGGTAGGGATGGTGAGAGGACGAGGAGGATTTAATCGCTTAGAATCTCTCAAGAAACGCACCAATTGTTTCGTCCCAATGACTGGCCAGCGATAGGAGCGTGAAACGCTGCAATGGCTGCTACGTAAACTTTGAGCATTGAAGGGGTGCGACCCATATCCAAATGCTTCTGGAGAAAAGACAGTATCGGTAATACGTCACACTCCTTAGGGTCTATGTTGCGTGCAGAGCACCAGCCAAAAAAGACAGACCATTTCTGGGCGTAGAGGCGTCTCGTGGACGGCGCTCTTGTGTGAGAAATGGTATTTAGCACATCCCCTGGGAGGTTAGCAGGCTCCCATCGAGGGACCAGAGGTGCAGAGCCCAAAGTTCTGGCTGAGGATGCCAGATCGTCCTGTTCACCTGAGAGAGGAGGTCCCGTCTCAGGGAAATTGGCCACGGGAAAGCCTGAACAGCTCTGAGGACCAAACTTGGCTCCTCCAGAGCGGGGCCACCAGGAGGACTCTGTGTTTGTCTTCCCTGATTCGCCTGATGACTTGAGGGATCAGAGCGATCGAGGGGAAAGCATAAAGGAGAGTGCTGGGCCAGACGTGGGCCAGCGCATCTACCTCCTTCGAAAAATAAATTGGGCAGTGAGAGTTGTCTTTTGAGGCGAAGAGGTCTATCTCTGCCTTTCCGAAGAACTCCCAGATTCTGAGAACCATCTGGGGGTGGAACATCCACTCGTCTGCACCACGAGCCGAAGGCCGACCTGCCCTCGCAAAGAGTGCCCCAACCCGTGTTGGACGTGTCTGTCGAGAGCACCGTCCTTCTGGACACCGCCCGTAGGGGTACTCCTTGACTGAACCACGTAGGGTTCATCCAGGGTTTCAGAGCTGTCAAACAGACTCGATTGACCATGAGGCGCAGGCGGACGCGCTGCCAGGCATGAGGAGGGACCCGAAACTTCAACCAGTATTGCAGAGGCCGCATCCGAAGAAGGCCGAGCTGCAGAACCGGGAAGGCGGAAGCCATCAGCCCTAACATCCTCTGGAAAAACTTCAGAGGGAGACAGGCTTTGTTCCGGGAAGGCGGAAGCCATCAGCCCTAACATCCTCTGGAAAAACTTCAGAGGGAGACAGGCTTTGTTCCTGACCGAAGCGGCGAGCTGCTGAATAACCAGAGCGCGCTCTGGTGAGACTACAGCTGTCATATGGGCTGAGTCGAGAACTGCACCCAGGAACGTTATACGCTGGCTGGGGAGCAGTGAGCTCTTGGCGAAATTGACCCTGAGACCCAGGCACTCCATGTGGCTGAGCAACATGGATCTGTGATGTTCTTGCTCGGCTCGAGATTGGGCTAGAATGAGCTAGTCGTCGAGATAGTTGAGAACTCGGATTCCCATCTGTCTCAGAGGGGAAAGAGCCACGTTCATGCACTTGGTAAAAGTGCGAGGAGCTAGGGACAGCCCGAATGGAAGGACCGTGTATTGGTAAGCCACACCCTCGAATGCGAATCTCAAGAATCGCCTGTGATGGGGGGCTATCTGGATGTGAAAGTATGCATCTTTCAGGTCCAGCGAGCAGAACCAGCCCCTGGGGCAAATCTGCACGAGGATCTGTTTCAGCATTAACATTTTGAACTTCCGTCTCATGAGGGAAAGGTTCAGAAGTCTGAGGTCCAAGATGGGTCTGAGACCGCCATCTTTTTTGAGGACAAGGAAGTAATGGCTGTAAAAGCCCAACTCGCTCTCTGAGGGGGGCACTATTTCTATAGCCCCTTTCTTCAGCAGAGACATCACTTCTGTTCGAAGGACATGTGCGTCGTCCGTGTTGACTGAAGTGGGAAGTACGCCGCCAAAGCGTGTGGGTCTGCAAGCAAACTGGAGCGAGTAGCCTTGAGATATTATCCCCAGAACCCACTTTGACACTAGGGGGTTGGCCTGCCAGGCCTTGGTCCATGAAGCAAGGGGTTGAATGGCGGCAGGCGGCGGGCTGCTGAGAGGGGGCCCGCACACTGGCGAGTGTGGGAGAGGAAAATTGCTCTTTTTTTGAGAATGTAAAATATTTGTGTTCGCCATAACAACGGCGTTTTGCGTGGGTGCAACAGCAGTGGACCCTGGAAGCAGAACACAACAACTGGTTCCTGTGCCCGGAACTGAACGGGGCAGAGGGGAAAGTGGACGAAAAAGCTTTTGGGGTGGTCCGGCCTCGGCGGGACTTAACCCCTTCCTCTTTTCTCCCCTGTGATCAGGAAGACTTGGGAGGCCTCGGGTCCAGCTCTATCTTAGGCCGGGGAGCCTGCTGTTGCCTCGGGAAGGAGGAGCGCTTGGCGGGTCGGACTTGGCGGCGCTGTTCCTTCGGAGCTGGAGCTGCCTGGGTGGTAGAGGGAGCAGGCTTGCTCTGTTGAGCCGGCACAGTCCTGGGGCAGCTGGAAGCAGAGGTAGAGCTGGAGCGCTTCGGCAGGAAGTGTCGCATGGCCTGGAACGACTTCTGAGCCACGGTGAAACGCTCTGTAAAGCCCTCTACGGCTGGCCCAAAGAGGCCGGACGGGGAGACAGGGGCATCCAGGAAGACCGTCTTGTCTGCGTCCTTGATTTCAGTCAAGAGCCAAAGATGGCGCTCGAGCACGACCAGGCTGGCCATTGACCGTCCGATGGCCTGGGCTGTGGCTTTCGTGGTGCGCAGGGCCAAATCCGTGGCACTGCGAAGGTCATGAAAGGCAGGTGCGTCGATTCCAGACCCCTCCAGGGAGCAGTGGAGCTTGGCTTGGAACACCTGGAGTATAGCCATGGTGTGCAGCGAAGAGGCAGCTTGGTCTGCAGAGGTGTAGGCTCTGCCAGCTAAGGCAGAGGTGGTCCTGCAGGGCTTGGTTTTCCACCCCACGGCCGCGGGGGGACAGAGGTGAGCTGCCACTGCTTCATCCAGGGGCGGTAAGCTGTCGTAGCCCTTCTCCGTGGAGCCATCAACTGAAATGAGAGCTGACTGTTGAGAAGTACGTAAGCGAGCCGAGTAGGGTGCGTGCCACGACTTGGTCAGCTCATCATGGACTTCAGGGAAGAACGGTGCAGAGCGTTGGCGAGGGGCCTGGCGACGTCCCGGCAGGAACCACTCGTCCAGTCCGCTGCGGGAGCCTCTTCGATGGCGGCAAGAGCGTCTTCCAGTCGAGCTTCTTCCAAGGCGGCGAAGGCTTCAGCCGGAGATCAGCGAAGAGCGATGTGAAGTCGTCGGTGAAGGAGAGAGAACTGAAATCCTATGGCGAAACGCCTGCTTATATAGCCCTAAACCCCGCCCATTTCGGCGGGAATATTCGTGTGCTTTGTCGCCATAGGCCGACAACTATGAGTGAACTAATGACGATGCAGTTACATTGCGTTATTGAAAAAGGCTTCAGTAACGGGGAAAAAGGAGACCTTTCCCCATACGCAGTACGAGTGAAGTATCGAAAGGGAACTAAACTACTGTGACTTACAACAGATCCTGGTTAATCGGTTCCCAAAAAAATAAGGTCAGGAAGCGTTTGCTAGGATCAGATTCAGAAGTTCACTCTCCATCTAGACGCAGACCGTGATCATACTGTACCTCCATTCTCTGACTTTTTGAAAACTTAACTGGGCTGAATACTTATATAGTTGTGTTAGTACATGTGTATTTGATAGTAAGTTAATGATAATCATGAGCTGAATTTGGTAAGTAGTTAACAGTGAATTAATTATGATGTGCCCCCTCAAGTAAAGTCATGACATAATTATGCATTAACAATAGGGTGACCAGACGTCCCCGTTTTCCGGGGACAGTCCCGGTTTTTGGTGCTCCGTCCCTGACTGGAGCTGTCCCCGGAAATGTCCCCGTTTTATGTTTTATATCTCGTTCAAAATAATCCGCAAATACATTGCAAAAAAGTCTGGCCAGCATACAGGTTTCTTAATAGTGCTGTTAATATGTGACCCGCTCTGGTGAAATGAGTCGGAAGTCGCAACGTTCTATTTTAAGATATGGGCCAATAATGTGGAAAAACAATGAAAAAAATATTTATTTTTTTTTAAAGCTAATTTCAAAGAACAGACTTTCAAAAATAATCTCCCAAAGTTTCATAGTCCAGATAATTGAGTAAAGGTATTTAAATGGCTAGTAAATTTGGCATGGTTTTACTAAATTTGCTGGAAATGAACTTCTCAACTCCTCTCATCACTTATGAGCATTTCCCGGTATCCCCTGAAACGTCATTATCTATGCTCTACAAATATGGTGTTACACGTTGTATAGAACCAATCAAACAGCTTAGAAATGTAAACAAACTGACCTAAACGCTGATTTTTAACAATGGGAAGCCCCGTTTCGACTGACAGGCACGCGATTGGTCCAGCCATCCTCCTGTCAGACTAGCGCGCCTTATAAAATAAAACTCCCATTTGCGTGTCTCTCTTTAAAAGCCAATAAAAATTGAATCCATATAGGTAGCATAAAAATTCGTTTTGCATACAAAACCAAAGAATTTAAACTTTCATATCAAGCCTCCAACATGCTTCTGTTGCGTTGTTTTCACCCTCTAATGAGTCTGAGTAATATGCGTTTACAACAAAAATAGCACAGCCGCTAACTGAATACAGGTATGTATATTTCACGTGCTCATAACTTCATGAAAAATACACAGATCATAAAAATGGCACATCAATATTTAAAGCAGATTCTCAAGATTAAAACGAATCCAAAATCAATATAATATATTGTGTTGATCACAAGATATTACTCACGGAATGATTTAACATACTTGGCTAAAAACATGTCTCTCATCTCTCCGGGATGCAGTGTGTATCCAATGTTCCCGGACCCATCCATGTTCGTTTTCCAACGTGGAATAACACAAAATAGATATCATTTTAAAGCTTAGAATCTCATCTTTTTAATGCATCTAACCATTTTGAAAAAAAAATCCTAACGAGTGCAGAGAAGCACCTCTAAACCGGAGTTTACTGCCCGTTGGCGCCAACTGGCTGCGGAAAAAATGAACAACAATTTTTAAAACTATTCTTTATGCTATCACCACGAAATTTTAACCAGATGCAGCTCACATATAGGAGAGCATCACCAAAAAAGAATTTTTTAGCGATCTTATTGTGTTCCTGAGTTATTCCATGTCAAATTAAAAATAAAGAAAAATTATTTTAAAAAAGTATATATATTTTTGTCTTTTATCAGCTGTTTCTCAGCAAGAAAATGTCCAAATGTAATGTAATTTATATTTTCTTAAAATTTAAAATATTTTCTAACAAATGATACCTACCTTTTGACTCTCCTTGCTAGAGTTTTGGAGTTATGAGTCTTTACTTTTGTGTGTGTCGCTCAGGAAAAAAAAAAAAAAAAAAAACTCTAAAAAATCCTTCAGGTCTTAAAGAGTTAATTCAAATAAGTATATACTTTCAAATAATTTTTCTAAACATATCTCTATATTAAAATCATAGATTAAAATATGTTAAACAGTTCAATACCGCTTTTCTACAGTATCCATATACACCGGCAGCGAGTTCACGCACACCGCAGTTGAGCGCAGACACGCCTCCTGTCACTCACTCAGAGCAGCGACAGGCCTCGAGACTCTCTCTCGGTCCGGTTGAAGGGTTTTTGTTATATAACAACTTATATGACAACTTTAGCACATGTGTCAGCTAAACATTCATTTAAAACATAAATCGTCTCTATGTTGTATTTTGCCAACGAACTAAAATCGAAACCGTGATATGGCTTTGTGCCTTTATAAAACAGCAAAATACGGTGATTAAGTATATATACAGTCTGTGCTGCGTGTTTTAAAGAGAAGTGCGCACTTTGCTCACACGATCAGCTGGCGATTTGGTGATCAAAATTAAAGCTCAAGGATATATCTTAGAAATTGGCTACAAACTAGTATTTTAATTTCCCTATACGTTGTGTAAAGTAGCCTAACCCAAAAAAAAAATAAAAAATTGTCATCGTAGGTGCATGTCCACTGTGAGAGACATAATCTAAAAAAAAAAAATCCAGTAATCACAATGTATGATTTTTTTAACTATTTATTTGTATGATACAGCTGCAAATAAGTATTTGAACACCTGAGAAAATCAATGTTAATATTTGGTACAGTAGCCTTTGTTTGCAATTACAGAGGTCAAACGTTTCCTGTAGTTTTTCACCAGGTTTGCACACACTGCAGGAGGGATTTTGGCCCACTCCTCCACACAGATCTTCTCTAGATCAGTCAGATTTCTGGCCTGTCGCTGAGAATCACGGAGTTTGAGCTCCCTCTAAAGATTCTCTATTGGGTTTAGGTCTGGAGACTGGCTAGGCCACGCCAGAACCTTGATATGCTTCTTACAGAGCCACTCCTTGGTTATCCTGGCTGTGTGCTTCGGGTCATTGTCATGTTGAAAGACCCATCCTCGACCCATCTTCAATGCTCTAACTGAGGGAAGGAGGTTGTTCCCCAAAATCTCGCAATACATGGCCCCGGTCATCCTCTCCTTAATACAGTGCAGTCGCTCTGTCCCATGTGCAGAAAAACACCCCCAAAGCATGATGCTACCACCCCCATGCTTCACAGTAGGGATGGTGTTCTTGGGATGGTACTCATCATTCTTCCTCCAAACACGTTTAGTGAAATTATGACCAAAAAGTTCTATTTTGGTCTCATCTGACCACATGACTTTCTCCCATGACTCCTCTGGATCATCCAAATGGTCATTGGCAAACTTAAGACGGGCCTGGACATGTGCTGGTTTAAGCAGGGGAACCTTCCGTGCCATGCATGATTTCAAACCATGACGTCTTAGTGTATTACCAACAGTATCCTTGGAAACGGTGATCCCAGCTCTTTTCAGGTCATTGACCAGCCCCTCCCGTGTAGTTCTGGGCTGATTTCTCACCTTTCTTAGGATCATTGAGACCCCACGAGGTGAGATCTTACATGGAGCCCCAGTCCGAGGGAGATTGACAGTCATGTTTAGCTTCTTCCATTTTCTAATGATTGCTCCAACAGTTTACCTTTTTTCACCAAGCTGCTTGGCAATTTCCCCGTAGCCCTTTCCAGCCTTGTGGAGGTGTACAATTTTGTCTCTAGTGTCTTTGGACAGCTCTTTGGTCTTGGCCATGTTAGTAGTTGGATTCTTACTGATTGTATGGGGTGGACAGGTGTCTTTATGCAGCTAACGACCTCAAACAGGTGCATCTAATTTAGGATAATAAATGGAGTGGAGGTGGACATTTTAAAGTCAGACTAACAGGTCTTTGAGGGTCAGAATTCTAGCTGATAGACAGGTGTTCAAATACTTATTTGCAGCTGTATCAAACAAATAAATAGTTAAAAAATCATACATTGTGATTTCTGGATTTTTTTTTTAAAATTATGTCTCTCACAGTGGACATGCACCTACGATGACAATTTCAGACCCCTCCATGATTTCTAAGTGGGAGAACTTGCAAAATAGCAGGGTGTTCAAATACTTATTTTCCTCACTGTATATATATATATATATATATATATATATATATATATATATATATATATATATATATATATCTATAAAACACCTTTATATATTCTATAAAGCATCCAAAAACACCTAATGTAGACTTTATATCACAACTAAAAAGATGTTTGAACCCTCTTTAATGTCCAGGTACAAGTCAATGCTGTTTCTTTTTTTAATGTGCACACTGCACATGGTTTGAAACTCTTAATTTTGAGCTTCCAAAGTGCACCAGATTGATGCATTTAACCTTAAAATGTACAAAATTTCTCCTCACCTAGAGGAGGTATACAGAACATTTTACAAATTCCAGTGGGAAATAATAATGTAACCAATTTAGCCTACATTTTATGAACTTTACTCAACAATACTACATCAAAGCTCCTTTCATGTCAGTAAAGCTGTTAACAGAAAATGAAAATGTCATTGGACAAAAGTTGTAATTTTGTACAGAAAAACAGCTCGTGAAAATTAAAATATTCAATTCAATAATAAATGTTGCAAATTTTTTTTGTGTTATTTATTTCATATTTTGTAATGTGATTTTTTCAAAATAGTGTAATAGTTTAATAGTTTTTTGTAGTTAGGCCTACTGGCTAGTTATTTTGGTGAATTGCATTAAAACCAGACCAAAAATCCTATTAATAAAATTAAATTATAATATTTATTAATGTAAAATGTGAAACCCACAACAATAAAAAAAAAATAAAAAATGTACTGTCCCCGTTTTTTAATTAATAGATAATAACAAATGAGATTTTGGTGGTATTTTGACCACTCACATAGGAAATGTCCCCGGTTTCCATTTCAGAAATCTGGTCACATTAATTAACAAGCCATTAGTTGATGTTAGTATATGGTTAATTAACCATATACCTTGTGCCTACGGACGAATCACAGCCGTGCTGATATACAGCCATATCGCACGGCTATGAGTGTGATATTGCGTTTATACAACAGTTTGACGGCACGAGTGTGTAAATAAATAAGAAATAACAATGGAGTATCTTTAAAACCCTCTTTTGTGCAGCACTACCTCCTTCCGCCATGGATTCAAATCTCAAGTTGACAGTTGGACCAAGCCTCCGTTACTAACTCTAAAACGTTAAAGGATGTAAGTTAATTATTATCAAATTTAACATAGCACAATTCAACTTGCTCTTGTCACAGACACGTCAGGTTCCAACATCCACCAATCACAGTGCACACCTTCCCCAGAGCACTGATCACCGCCACCTGCACCTCATCACCTCACTCATCAGCAGCACCATAAAGAGCACACGCACACAGCACTCCATGTCCGGTCTCGTTCGCATATACCTGTGTTAATGCTTACCTCAAGGACTCCTCTCTCCATACCTACCAGTCTCCAGCGTGTCTCCTTCCCTCTGTGTTCCTAGTCCACTGTGTGTGTGTGCTTCAGCCAGCTCCAGTCACCTCCAGTGATCTCCAAGCTCCAGCATATCCATTCATCTCTGCATCTGAAAGAAAAGGACAGTAACTATCTCCATTATTCTCATCATAACATCCATTGACTCTCATCTGCTTACCTGTTGAATGATCCTTGCTCTACTGGTGTCAATAAAGACCAAGTTACCTGTTTACATCTGTGTCTGCCTCCTGTGTACCGTAACAGAAGACCGGACCAACACCGCAGACCCAGTATGACCCAGCCGGATCCATTCCAGGCCTTGGTGGATGCGCTTCGGCGAACCCTCACCACCAATCCACCGCTACCATCTCCAGTCACTTCTCCCTCACCTGCACCAGCGAACACCACCGCCAGCACCACAAGACCTTCTTCACCGCCACCGTACGCCAGTCCCATGGCCAAACCGGCGCCCTACTCCGGATCGGTGGAGGATTGCAGCGGATTCCTGCTGCAATGCGAACTGGTCCTGGAGATGCAGCCGCACCTGTACCCGAGCGAAACTTCCAAAATCGCCTTCATCATCTCTCAGTTAAGCGGCAAAGCATTGAAATGGGCTGATTCCATCTAGTCACAACATGGTGCCATAACACAGTCCTATCTGGCGTTTATTTCCCACTTCTGGGAGGTGTTCGGAAAACCGATTACAGATTCGTCTGCTGGTGAGAAACTCTACAATTTAAAACAAGGATCAATGTCTATTTATGATTATGCTTTGCAATTCAGAACGCTTGCTGCAGTTAGCGGATGGAACGAACAAGCTCTCATCACTACATATCGTCAAGGATTGGAACCTCGGGTACGGCTGCATCTCGCTGCATACGAGGACTCCGTCGGCCTTGAGAAGTTCATCCAGCTCTCCATTCGTTGCGCCACTCGCATGCAGGCGTGCCTCCAAGAGCACCAGGACCCGTCACTTCCCAACATGCTCCTCTGCCGATCCAAACCCGTCAGCTCCCCAGAACCAGCCAACGAATCAATGGAAGTAGAAAACTCCCGTTTGTCTCCCACTGAGCGCCGCCGTCGTCTGACCCTGAACTTATGTTTGTACTGTGGCGCTCCTGGGCATGCGATTGCGGCGTGCCCCACACGACCTCCTC